>NC_090172.1:31740304-31755304 GCF_024679245.1 Pseudorasbora parva
AGTTTTTGCATTAACTTCTCAATCTAATTATATATTTTTTCTTCTCCAATTCATTGTTGAAATATAATCATTTATACACGACTGTCAGATCATGACAAATGTATTTAAACATACATTAAATGAACAAGAAATCACTAACAATAGTCCAGGCAAAGTAACTCATCTTGGAGCCAAAAATAGAACTAATTGTAAAAGAATATTTTCCAGCTTATATATTTTCTATGAGGTGTCCAGAACAACATACTAAAAGTCCTAAGAAATCCTAGTTGAGGAAATATGTTAAATTCTCATCAATCCGAGATGTGTGCCAGTAAGGCCAGACAACAATAGACCCCAATGGGGCTATTTTTTTTTTCCTTTACTCCTTTCAAAGTAAGACTTTATCCATGAAAAGTATTTTTTTTTTTTTTTTGTATTACAAGTTTCCTTGAAAATGAATTTGAATATGTAAATGAGCTATACACTAATCAAATAAAGACTACCCAAAATATACCCGCATAGGCTTAATTCCTTTGCTTCTACCACAGCAGAACTTTACACAATGAAGGTCTACATGAAAAGTAAAACATTTTTTATTAGAAGTTTCTTTAAAAATGAATTTGAATATGCAAATGAGCAATATACTAATCAAATATGCCCAAAATACTCCCTAAAAGGCTTATTTTTTCCTTTACTCCAATCGCAATCAAACCTCTCACAGTGAAAGTACACATGCATGAAAAGTAACATTTTTGTTTTCCAAGTTTCTTGGGAAAATCTATTTTAAATATTCAAATTAGCTCAACGCTATGCCTAATTGACTTATGGCAAAGAAGGCATAAAGGTACAAGTAGAAAAAAAGGGGCCAAATATCTAACACATTCATGTCCATTTAGTAAGTTACCCCATGCATAATGACGATAGTCTTCTGTGGCAAGGGACTTCAAATTTATTAGGAACACCATACTAATACTGTGTTTGACCCCCTTTCGCCGTCAAAACTGCCTTAATTCTATGTGGCATTGATTCAACAAGGTGCTGAAAGCATTCTTTAGAAATGTTGGCTCATATTAATAGGATAGCATCTTGCAGATGATGGAGATTTGTGGGATGCACATCCAGGGCATGGAGCTCATGTTCCACCACATCCCAAAAATGCTCTATTGGGTTAAGATCTGGTGACTGTGGGGTCATTTTAGTACAGTCAACTCATTGTCATGTTCAAGAAACCAATTTGAAATGATTCGAGCTTTGTGACATGGTGTATTATCCGGCTGGAAGTAGCCATTAGTGGATGGGTACATGGTGGTCATAAAGGGATGGACATGGTCAGAAACAATGCTCAGGCAGGCCGTGGCATTTAAACAATGCCCAATTGGCACTAAGGGGCCTAAAATGTACCAAGAAAACATTCCCCACACCATTACACCACCACCACCAGCAGCCTGCACAGTGGTAACAAGGCATCTTGGATCCATGTTCTCATTCTGTTTATGCCAAATTCTTACTCTACCATCTGAATGTCTCAACAGAAATCGAGATTCATCAGACCAGGCAACATTTTTCCAGTCTTCAACTGTTCAATTTTGGTGAGCTTGTGCAACTTGTAGCCTCTTTTTCCTATTTGTAGTGGAGATGCGCACATCCGCATACTGGATGTTTTTCCCTTTTCACACCATTCTTTGTAAACCCTAGAAATGGTTGTGTGTGAAAATCCCAGTAATTGAGCAGATTGTGAAATACTCAGACCGACCCGTCTGGCACCAACTACCATGCCACGCTCAAAATGGTTTAAATCACCTTTCTTTCCCATTCTGAGATTCAGTTTGGAGTTCAGGAGATTGTCTTGACCAGGACCACGCCCCTAAATGTATTGAAGCAACTTTCATGTGATTGGTTGATTAGATAATTGCATTAATGACAAATTGAACAGGTGTTCCTTATAATCCTTTAGGTGAGTGTATATTGACCTTAGGAATTTAATGCCCAATCTTGCCTCCAGTTTCTTTCTAAATTATTATTATTTATTTATTTATTTTACTTGCAAACAAGCCTTACCTAATGATATTCCCCCACAGATAACATTTGAAGAAAGTCAGATTAGCCATATTAGTCATTAGTAACATGGTGAGATTAAATTTTGGGCTGGTAGATTTACAAATTATTGGTATTGTAGGTAAGATTATGAGATTACAGGCGGAAGTCATTCTTACCAACTAAATGATTCTCAGAAGACAGATGAAAAACCAGATAGGCACACTTTCCAGACATTCCAGCTCTTTAAAACAATTTTGCCATTTTGTAGTTAGCAAGTATTTTAGACAAGGCAGGCCACACATCAGATTTCAAATTCTATTGAGCCTAATTTCATTGCTAGACAACACTTTGACAGCTTTTTCAGGGAGAAATGGAGAAGTGTAAAATATGTAATGAGTCATTCAGTGATGAAAACACATCGGTTGTTAGGACATACAGTATTTAATAAGTGTGGTGCTGGTGTGCATATTCAAGTAATTTAAAAATAAACTTGTTATACAAAAAAGTTACTTTTCATGTATACTTTTACTGTGTACAGTTGTATTGTGGTTGGAGTAAAGGGAAAAAAAGCCTATTTGGGTGTATTTTTGGCATATTTGATTAGTGTATAGCTCATTTCCATAGTATAATTAATTTTCAAAGAAACTTGTAAAAAAAAAAAAAAAAAACTACTTTTCATGTTTACTTTCATTGTGTAAATTTAATTTTGATAGGAGTAAAGGAAAAAAATAGCCCTATTGGGGTCTATTGTTGTCTGGCCTTACTGGCACACATCTTGGATTGAGACAACCAGGGCCATTGCTTAAGGTTGTGGCAAGGTATCTGGACAACCACTGGATGACCTGTACTCATCATCACTGCCCTGAAGAGCGAATATCAGCCTTTTAAATTTCAACTGACAGATGAACCGTCTCATTCTTCAACAAGTAACTTACCTTAATAACTTGATTCACGGATACGTGAGTATTGCTTTTGATTTACCTCAACTGATACATAAATATTCTGAAAACTACAAAAAAAAAAGAATTTTCAAATCATCTTATTATTCATGGAGTTGAACAGAAAGCCTTGTATATTGTTATATATTGTTATATATTGTTATATATTGCATATATGTATTCCACGAGATTGCACACTCGTACTATTTATATGCATTTTCATGAGATCGGGCTCCATTTTATATGTAAGAACAAAGTATAATTGTGTCTCTGTAAGTATAGCTATAAAATCATTTAAACTTTTTCTGTCTATGTAGTACAGAGAAAAATGAACTATAAATTATGATAAATATGTAATGTTTACAAATCCGATCACATACATCTTAAAGCACATGAATGCAGAGATCTCAACTCGATTTCTGCACACTAACGAGTACTTCCATCATAACTAACAGTGCAAACACTGTTAAGACACATAACATGTAAATAAGAAATGTGGTGATTATTACAGGAGTTTTGGTGCAAGTCTAGATGTCAGTAACTGATAAACTTTTGATTGACAGCTCCAGCGATTGTAAAGGGAGCGTTATTCGATCTTTTTCTATGTATAATTGAATCACTTTTTAAATAACAGATTATTTTGATCCTACTAAGAGAAACAATGTGAAGTTGAGCGTTTAGTGACTAGTTTGATTTACTGACACAGGCAAAGAACATCTGACTACATGAATCATCACAGATCAAGCATTAGAAGCATATGGCACAATTATGATTGATTTACCAAAGAATTCACAGCAAAATGTACCGAATACAAATAGATAATGCTCAATGCTAATACATTCACATTGTTGAAAATAAATAACCACATTCCTAGCATTATCCTTTGGAAACTAATGGTATTTGTATTTTTAGTTGTTCAGCTCGGTTCCATACACACTGCGTACAATTTTTGGGAATGCAGTTGTAACTTCAGTTAATTCAGTTGTAGAATGCAGATGTCCGTCCCGTAAATTACTGAACTGTGTGTGTACAGAGCAGGATCAAGCACAAAAAGACTATTTGATTTTTTTTTAATTATTATTTAGCTGCAGTGTGTATGTGGTCAGCGATCACAGCTATGATCAATAGCTATTTTTTCATTACATCGTGTGCCATACATTTGATAATATTTGCACAAGCAATATGACAGTACTGTATATGGAAAAAGAACATGGGGAACATTTCAGTTACAGTGGTCTGCCGCCCCATCACTCAGTGTGTTGATTATCTGCTCTCTGGATCATCTTATATGAGGGCTAGCAAAATTGGCGATTGATTACCCAATTGAACCTGACCACAAAACCAGCCCACTGTTTGAAAGCGGAGAGACCTGCATCCTGTTACCATCGATCGACCGCCCCATCTAGTCTAGCCAAACAAGGTACTCTGCAATGTCGTGTGGAGCCTCTCAGGAACTGGCCAGAGCTGAAGACTTACTTAGGATTTACAACCTGTCTTCCGAGTCTAGATATCCTCTCCCTTCTACCAGGGATACTGTTCCGGCATAAAAAGAGTCACGGTCATTAATTACTTTTAGGGTAGGCTAGGTGAGCTAAATGCAGGTTCCTAGGAAAAGTACAACATCTGCTCAACTAGACGGATTTCCATTAATGCCAAAGTAATCTTTCTGCTCTGTCAATATGACAGCATCATCTAACTAGGCTAAACAAAAATCAATGCATTGACTGATTAACAAGAACATTGACATTTACCGAAAATTGATTCTTGTAGACCTTGGTTTCCTTTTTTTTTTTTTTTTTATTATATGAGGGAATTAAGTTTCTATCCACAGTGCTGAGTCTGCATTGCCCCTTAAATAACCCTATTTCATTATAGCTTAACATCAGGAAAGGAAGTTTTACTGGATTACATATAAATACATAAATGGGTATCATGTTAACCTAAGGCCTGTTTTCTGACCAAACCAACACAGTTCACTTTGAGAGATGCAAATGTCTGTAAGTGCTGTACATTCCCTGATAGACCTTGACCACATTTTACATAATGTGTCCCTTTGTTTTACCATGATATCAGGGGGGCGTGGGTGCATTTGGAATGCTGACAGCTTCTCGGCTGAATTTACAGCTCCAAATTTACAGCTCATATTTTCCTTAAATGGCTGGCAGTTGAGTAGGGGTTCTTTTTGTAAGAACTGTTTCTCTTTCTTTCAGCTGTCAGGCCCCCTGATTGAGCAAAACCATTGAGAATGACATGCAGTGGCTTTGAGAGAGCAAAAATGGGGGGATCCAAGACAGTGCCTGATTGATGACTTGATTATGGATGCCAAGCTTTTAAGGGAAGAAAAAAAAAGAAAATATTAATTTTAGCTTTGAAATTAACCAGTCACCGACGTGTGCTGTTGTGCAGAATCCTCATTCTCACAGTAAATGAATTAAATTGCAGGACGTAGACACCCGGTATAAAGCATTCATGCTGCAGTCAATGCACAAGTCTATATTTATATCAAAATAGCCTTTGATATAATCATTATGAAAGTATTCTGGTAGAAATTACACAGTAGAATTATAATTCTAACATTCTAGGAAATCAATTGTATTACTGCTAATATAACTTCTTGACCACACACTAGTCATAAGTAGCAAATGTATATTTGTGTGGCAATGGCCAACAATGCATTGTATGAGTCAAACTTATATTAAAATCATTATTATTAAAATAATATTGTCCCAAATATTGTCCTTTCCTAACAAACCACATTAATGGAAAGCTTATTTATTCAGATTTCAGATGATGTATGAATACAGTCTTGTCAACAAAAGCTTGTTGATAGATAGTTGTTTTGATCCAGACAGATCAACAGATGTACATTTACATCTTTTCAAGACATATTTCATGGGCCATGATCAAAAAGACATGGTCACTTTGAATTGTTTTTCTAACAAAAATTATACCAATTTGCATTCAAAAAGCATGATAAGGTAAAAAAAGGAAAAAAAAAAAAAAAGGGTTTTATTTTTTATTTCCTTGTATGCCTGAAGTCCTATGCTATCCAAACATCAAAGACTTGGCACATGAGAAAGAAACATTTCTGATTCATCACAAAGCACCTGTTTACTGTTTTTAAAATAACCCAACAGCTTTTCCCCCATTTTCTTTTTACTTATATAGTCTTATGCCAGTTCTACTCAGTAGTTGTTGTTTTTCTTTCTTTTCATCACCCCATTAGAATTCTCTGGTTCTGGATTAGGGGAAGTTAGTGTTTAGGGAGAAGCTTGTCAACCGCAGGGTTGCCAGACACCTAGCCGGGAGCATGTTTCTGCTGAAGAGGCTTGGACTCAACCATTGTCTTGTGTTCCAGCAGGGACATGTGAGAGAAACCTCCTAGCCAAAGGACCAGCATGTGTGCAGACTGTTGGGAACAACTGTAAAATGACTAACTTCATCTGCCGCAGTGCATTGCATGTTAGCCAGAGGTGATAGAGGAAGAAAGAAGAGAGAATACAATGGAGAACATAAATCATAGGAAGGTTGTGATTTCCTATCACATGTGTCTTACATTGAAATCAGTACATTCACATTTTAAGGCTAACTGGTTCCAGATAAATCTTGAATGGCTGTTGGGAGCCACATTTTCTTTCTTTCTTACTCATTTGATCGCTTGTTCACTCTCTCGCTGTCAGATTCAATTAGCATTAGTTATTGTGAGCTAACAATAAATAATACTGTACCTTACCAATCTAAATGTATAAATTAACACAAGTTCATACATTTTAACCCTTTATATTCATATCAACCGTATGGTCACGCATACTTTTGGAAAATTAAAACAGGTGTTTATGTATTTTTCTTGTATTTTGCCATATTTTTATTTATTTGGACTCCACCCTACAAACTACATTATTATGGTTTGATTCCCTACTGATATTGTTTGACCCTATTATTTGATGACCAATCAGCAACTTGATTATTTTGTGTGACCGACTGAAGTGTGCAAACTGATACTGCCACCTGAAAACTGAAAAGTCCCATCCCTCCATGCCAAAATCAGACAGGGGGGTGGAGTAATAGAGCTGTAAAATAATTGTCTCATCTCCTTCTTTTGACTGCATTTTTTAACACTCAAAGGTCTACCCTATATAGTTACATCTCTAAAATTATTTTGGTCAAAAGGTCTGTATAATGTGTGAGAGGCAGATGAAGGGTGTCATGGGTGAACTGAGTTAATTGTGAGGTCACATGCTAATGACTATGGCTTATTTCACACAGCTTGCGTTTGCTACTTGTAAGCAGCACATTTAGGTTTTGATTAATATATTAACAGGTTAAAGTATTCACACTGTACATGCATATCAGAAGTACTCCACGCAAAAAAATCATTAAAGTGAGGGTTGCAGTAATTCTCTGTTACCAAGAAGACTGTTACCAATCACAATTTTACAATAGGTTTTCTATTTGAAAAACCTTTCAAATGTAAATTAACTTTTCAAATGTAAACTTTTCAAATGTAAATGTAAACTGCCACGCGGTTCTGGGCCCACGGTTGCTGAGGCAGCGCGGCGCCACAGATTGTGGGGCTCGCAGATGGATCTGTCAGCGGGACTAGTAACTGTTGAGGCATTTTCCTCGTCTGACGATTCGGAGATTCTCCCACCACGTGCGGAAGCCCACGAAGCGGCTTCTTCCCGCGAGGGGGAGGATCCGGTGCTTAGGCTGTCTGATTCCGAGGAAGCAATCACCATGAGCACTGAGGCGGACGCTGTGGGGCAGTCACCACCCCACTCGCCCGCTATGGAGGAGCGTGGGGAGGTGCTGACTCGTGCTGTGGCCAAGCTGAACTTAGATTGGCCACAGGTAAAAGTGGACATCCAGCCACCAAATAAGCTGGATGAAAGCTTTTTCAAGCATCAAAACACAGCCACCCCGCCGGGGTCTTCCTTTTTTCCCCCAATCTACACAATGAGTTGTGTAGAGCGTGGGAAAAGCCCTTTTAGCCCGCTTAACTACACCCCCAGTGCTATATTTTGCTAACGTGCTGGGAGCGGCTGAGAAGGGCTATTTAGCGTTGCCACGGGTTGAAGAGGCGCTCGCGGGCCACCTCTCACCTGAGACAGCTGCTTCATTAAAGGCCCCAGCTTTGCCCTCGAAGCCATGCCGTAAAACATCTAGGCTGGTGAGTAGGGCATATGGTGCGGCTGGTCACGCTGGTGGGTGTCTCCACACTCTCGCGGTTCTGCAGACCTACCAAGCAGACTTGCTAATGGAGCTCGATGAAGACAAGGGACCCTCTCCGGAAGACATTACTGAGCTGAGGAAGGCAACAGATTTGTCTCTCCGTATCACCAAAGAGACGGCCCGTGCTATCGGCCGCTCTATGGCTGGTATTGTAAGTGCGGAGAGGCATCTCTGGCTCAACCTGTCGGGGATCAGGGAGAGAGATAGACACTTTCTCCTTGATTCCCCGGTTTTGGCTTCTGGCCTCTTCAGCGGCGCTGTGAGCACCATCGTCGAGATGTTTCAGGAGGTGAAGAAACAGGCGGCTGCCTTCAGTCAGATCCTCCCTCGCTGCTGGGGCTCCTCTAGCAAGACTGCCTCAAGTTGGTAGTCTCATCCGGCACCAAGCTCCTCGCACCGAGAGGTGCAAAAGCAGAGTGTTGCTTCTCGCGCCCCTCCTGAGGGATCCTGGCAAAAGAAGCGATGTTCTCGCGGGAAGGCGTACCTGAGGGAGGTAATTTAAGCTAAGAAGGTTTCCAAGCAGTCCTAGCTGTGGCTGGGTCGCTGAGAGCTGTCCCCCACAGGGTGGAACGACCGATGTTGTTTTCCCCCCAGAGCTCTGGGAATTGATGCTGTGCTCCCACAGTCAAAAGAGCTTCGGGCCACATCAATACCCCGCGTTCACGCGTTGCTCCAGCTGCCTCTAATAAGACCTGGGGCAGAGCAGCAACCACATTCGCACACCGAAAATCTTCCTTGACTATTCCCTTCCAGTCAGCCGCTTCAGGGGGTCAGGAGGGAGCCTCGGATGATACCCCAGACTGGCCTCGAGAGGCTGGTTCCCTTAGCAGAATATCTTGGCGCATGGTCATGCCTTCCGAATATTTTTGCGTGGGCCCTGCGCACTGTAGAACGGGGCTACAGACTACAGTTCAGTATCCCTCCCCCGAAATTCAGAGGGGTGGTCTGGATGGTGGTCGGTCCCGAGCAGGTGGGGGTAATGGGGCAGGAAGTACACTCGATGCTGGTAAAAGGGGCGATAGAACGTGTCCCCCACCAAAGAGGGAGTTCGGGTTCTACAGCCGGCACTTCATAGTCCCCAAGAAGGATGGGGGGTTGCGTCCTATATTAGATCTCAGGTATCTGAAACGGTCTCTGAGGAGATTCAGGTTCAAGATGCTCACTATTCCAGCCATCGTGAGTCAGATCCAGTTCGAGGACTGGATCGTTACGATAGATCTAAAGGACGCATATTTCCATATCTCCATCCTTCCAAGTCACAGGAAGTTCCTGAGGTTCCCTTTCGGGGGCGAAGCGTACCAATATCGGGTTCTTCCCTTCTGCCTAACTCTTTCACCTCACATCTTCATGAAGTGCATTGATGCAGCCCTGGCTCCGTTAGGACTCCAGGGCATTCGTGTACTCAATTATATTGACGACTGGCTCATTCTGGCCACGTCTGACGATATGGCACGTTCGGCATTGAGATTCATTATGGAAGAAACCTTGGTTTATCCAGGGGAAACTGTCCTCCCTCAGGGCGATGTACATCCCCGGGGACCAAAATCAGGGAGCAGACATCCTGTCGAGGCAGGGGCTGAGGCCCGGGGACTGGCATCTCCATCCCGAGGTGGTGGAGGCCAAATGCAAGAGGTTCGGCCCAGTGGAAGTGGATCTGTTTGCGTCTCGAGAGACATCCCACTGCCCACTGTGGTTCTCCCTCAGGCATCTGGCTCCGTTGGGCCTTGATGCTATGACACAGACGTGGCCGAGGCTGCGTCTGTATGCATTTCCCCTCTGAGGAGGGATCTTCCATGGCAGATCCCTCTGAGGAGGGACCTGCTGACTCAGGCAGGGGGCACGATAGTCCACCCCTAGCCGGACTTATGGAACCTATGGGCCTGGCCCCTGAGGGGGCACAGCTCATAGAGAAGGGTCTGTCAGCAGGTGTTGTTGAGACCCTGCTAAGCTCCAGAGATCCTTCCACCAGGAGGCTGTACAACCTGAAGTGGAATGTGTTTTCCACTTGGTGTAGGAGTGTGAGTTGAACCCAGTTAACTGTGGAGTAGCTTCAGTGCTGGAGTTGCTCCAACATTGTTTCTCCGCCGGGATTACCCCGTCCACACTTAAGGTGTACGTGGCAGCCATTGGGGCTTTCCACACACCTATAGGTGTGGAACTGGGAAGGCACCATTTTGTTGTACGGTTCCTTCGCGGGGCGTGGAGGATGAGGCCTGTGGCTCATTCCAGGGTTCCAACCTGGGACCTGGCAGTAGTGCTCGAGGGGTTGGCTGAGGCCCCATTCGAGGTTCTGGAGCTGGCTGAGGCCAATAACCTCACGCTTAAGGTGGCCTTTCTCCTTGCCATCACTTCTCTGAGGAGAGTGGGGGACCTCCAAGCATTGGCAGTCACGCCAAACTGCTTGGAGTTTGCCCCAGGCGGAGTTAAGGCCATCTTGCGTCCGACCCTGGGTTATGTACCCAAGGTACCATCTAACACGGTATGTGTGTCGGTGGTTCTCCAGGCATTCCATCCCTTGCCTCATGTGATGGCAGAAGAGGGCAGACTTGACCTCCTCTGCCTGGTGCGAACATTGAGGATTTACTTGGAGAAGTCTGCCCACTTGGAGAAGTCAGACCAGCTGTTGGTTTGTTTTGGTCCACCCAATAAAGGGCTGCCTGTGGCAAAACAGACTATCAGTAACTGGATTGTCCAGGCAATAGCCACGGCCTATCGGGTGCGCAATCTTCCTTCACCTATAGCCATGAGGGCTCATTCTACCAGGCGCATGGCCTCCTCGGTAGCCCTCCTTTCAGGAGCCTCTTTGCAGGAAGTCTGCGAAGCGGCCAAGTGGGCCACTCCTCACACCTTCATTAGGCATTATAGTCTGCACCTCCCGGCGATGCCAGTCACTCGCCTCCTGAGTGTTCCCAGAATTGGCTTCACACCAGGGGGTTACGATGGGCATGGCATAGTGGGTACTCGTTCCCCGAAGTGTCATTTTGACAGCATACAAAGATGTTCTTATTGAAAACAATCATGTGGGAAACGTGTGTTTATCAAATTTTGATAAATGTTTGCAGTAGGTGAAATGAGATTCAGTCAGTGTGTGTATGAGTTTTGACTTACACTGAGAGACTAGTGAGATCAGCCATTTTGATGAGCAAAGTTTACCGCTCTCTTCTACTCACCGCTGCTGAAAGAATAGTTACATGCAGCAACTGGAGCATTTCACTTATACATACAAATTGTCATCATGTATAGGCTATGAAGGTTTTTGTTACACTAGATACATTAAGCTGTATGCGGGGAAAGGTCAATGTCTAAGCAGTAGAGTTTAGTCAGACTAGCTTGTAAATAGTTGTTTTATTCATTTCTGAATAAGTGATTCATTACTGGGACGCTTTTAAACCCTCAAGCTTGTTTTTTGGATCATTTTTCAAATCTGCCTCTATCTACACAAAGTCATTGCTTTATGCTTCATTGCTTGAGTCAGATTATTTACTTGCACTGGAGATGTAGATGGTAATCAACACAGCCAGAAACTCTTTCAGGGAATGCCCTCTAATTTAATGAATGTGTTATCGTCACAAGGCGCTGCACTGTTTTTAATGATGTGACACAAAGATTGTTGCACCACAGACACTTTCTTGTAGTAATCATGGACTAGGATATGTTTGAAAATACAATGTAATGCAATTTTGGCACTGAGTCTACCATTTTATAGATCCTTAAGCATGATATTGGAAGCTTCATATGATAATGAGTAATGGGTCTCAGCTGAATTGTGTATTTGGGTTCATATGTGCAGGTCAAATTTAGAACTCAACAGAACATTTTCAAAATTGAATCTCCCAGAATCTGCAATATTAGTAACTGATCTTAAGGCCCATCCATTTTCCAATTGCTATTTCAAAGGCTGGGAAGACTGAATCTGCAATAGTTAAGCAGTGTGAAGAAATCAACTGTGGGAACAATTATAAGAAAATGGAAGACATACAAGACCATAATCTCCCTCGATCCTAGATCTTAACTAAAAATATGTAAAATAATATACTAAATGTGTTATTTTAGTTTTATATAGCTGCAATTATATTATGTTTTATAAATGCTAAATGTTTTATAAATTATACATGTTTTGAAGGAGCTTTTCTTTTTTAGTAATTTGATGTGTTTGTTTGTTTTACTATAGGTTTAATTTTTGTTTTAATTAAGTGTAAGCATTTTCAGTACTTTTTATCCTTACTTTATTTCAGGTAGTTACCAAAGGGATATTTCTAATTGTAATTATTTTTTTAGTTAAAGTTAGTTTTTTGTTTTTCATCAAATTTTTATAGTTCATTAAATTGAATGATAACATGGTTAATAGTCTTAGTTAACATTAATTTAAACTAAATTGTGTTTATATTTGGTTTTCTGGTAACACTTTAAAATAAGGTTCTTTATAGTTAACATTAGTTAATGTATTACACACACACACACACACACACACACACACACACACACACACACACACACACACACACACACACACACACACACACACCTCTGTAAAAAAAACGAACATGAACTAAACATGAGCAGTACATTTGTTATAGTATTTGGTATCTTTGTTAATAAAAAATAAAAATCCAGCTGTTCATGGTTTGTTCGTTAGTTCACGTTGCATTAACTAATGTTAAGAAGATCTTAATAATGTATTAGTAAATGTTTAAATTAACATTAACAAATAAATAAATGCTTTATAAGTGCATCATTAGTTCATGTTAACTAATGTAGTTAACTAATGTTAATTTACGAACCTCATTGTAAAGTGTTACAGGTTTTCTATTAGCTAATGTCCTCCCTGATCTCTTAGATATTCCCTTTGAGTCATTTACAAACCCATATTGGTTGGCCACTATCTGCAACAAAAAGATGCCACTGAATGATGGACCCAAAATGTTCTCCCAGCTCCTTTTTCCACTCATTTCACATCACAAGCAGCACAACAGCACGCTTTTTTTTTATAAATAATAAAGAGCCACTGGGTTTCCAGTGGTCAAAAAAACACCTTCTCTGCTCACAATGTGACGGCTTTATTGCACACTGAGTTAGATTAGAAAAAGAGTTGCAGCGCATTTCTTCTGCTGGGTCTTGAAGGCCTCATACAAAAGTGTGGAGGCAGAGCTAATCGTATAATTAATCTTTAACGTTCATCGGTCCCCTGGATGCTCACTGTAGGACTATGATCATGGACTGTCATGTTGTCAGGAATTCAAACAGACTACCACAACCCACAAGCACTCCCGGGGAGACAACATTGTTGATCTAGTACCTCCCAAATCTTCTGTGCACTTTTCAGTCTGCATGGTCTGTCAATCCAGAGATTAGTTTGTGCAGTTACTTGAATGCAGATTGACATGTTTCAAAAAAAAAAAAAAAAAAAAAAATCTTCCCTACACAGAATTCATTTGTGATGGCGTGTTTTTAACATTTCCCTCAATATCCTGGATATTGTGCTTAATTTTAGAGAACACAAAAGATTTTTGTCCTTTTTATTTTATGTAGTTAACATCTATTTGTGTTAGTCACTTTCTAGTGGGTGGATCTAGAGGGACAGATAAATCCTGCTGGCAAACAATGAGTGCTACATTTGGAAACACTATTATATCTGTGTCTCAGCTGAATGGTCATCAGGAAACAATGCACAGAGAAGAAAAAAATGGCTAGAATTTGCATGGAAAATATAACACATACTTGTGATGAACATAATGAGGGCACACTCTAAGCGCCCTATTTCAACTTTTGTGTCTTTAGTAATTTCAAGAGAATGTGCTAACCCAGAAATGTCACCACTTCCCGTGGCCCAGCTGAATTTATTTGCCGGGAGACATGTTAGCTGTCAATAAGACCAGAGAGCTGTGCTGAGTGACAGATCGGCATAGATTCCCCAATGCAGAGGTCTGGGTTATTGGGATTAGAATCACTTCCTTCCCAGAGACAGTTCTGCTTTCTTGATTATCTCTGCCTCAGAGCAGATAACCCGTCGGGACAGTACCACATGCCAGACACATGCTGGAAACTCACCAAGCCCTCTCACTTTTTTTGATGGTATTGTGCTGGCAGGATTTGGCTTTGTTTCAGAGCCTCAGCCTTTTTTCTTCTTCGACTTCGTACTTTGAGTAGTGGAGTCTTTTTTCATGAACCTAAAGTGGTGCTGAACACTCATAAAACATTTGATTTACAACATGAAATCTGTTATGGCCTTCTGTCCACCAAAGGTTCAGTCAAGGTTTAATATTATGTGCTTACATAAATCTGTAGACATTTGGATATTAGAAGGTGCTGTCTAGTGCCTCTACCTAACTGCCACAGTACTGCATTATTAAATTTTTTATATATATCTATATATATATACACACACACATAAATATATATATATATATATATATATATATATATATATATATATATATATATATATATATAAAGTATTAAGACTTAAAGCATTAAGAGTAATCACGTTATTGACAGGTGTTTATGCACACGTTCGGACAAGTGAATGTTAAAAACAGTAATTGAATCTGAAAAAGTGCAATTCACGTTTATTCCACAAGGTTACAATATCTGATGCACAATGATGAAGTTACATTTCATTGCAGGCTGAAAACAGAAGAATAAGACGTATAATCAGCAAACCTTGAAATGTCTCAGTGATGTACTGCAGAGAAAGCACCGAATCCAATTAAATATTAGTTTCACTGTCAGTGATCAAAACATTGATTTTGAAGTTGTTGAAAATTATAGTTTTGAGAATATGTGAGAAATTCTGAATATGAGCCAGAATCAGAAT
>NC_090172.1:32080304-32324412 GCF_024679245.1 Pseudorasbora parva
AACTGAGACAGAATTGTGAAAAGGCACAGATATCTGCAAAAATGTAAACAATTGTGTGTTTTTCTGTCAATATGGGGTACTGTGTGTACATTAATGAGAAAAAAAAACAACTTAAATGATTTTAGCAAATATAACAGAGTGAAAAATTTAAGGGTCTAAATACTTTCGGTACCCACTGTATATCTTTTTTTTGAATGAGGGTGTTAAGGAATCCTATGGCTTTCATTATGTATAATGGGGAGAATTCACAAAACAGTTTTTTGATGTATTCAGTGCAAAACCCTGCATATTGCATTTAGCAAAATTTTGGGGGGCATGTTTGTTGCATTACCTGATTTGCATAATTCCTTTAGTAAATCGGTTACTAAAACAATAAAGACAGCACGTGCAAATAAATGACTCTCTATCAGTGGGGCACAGATTATTCTGAATTCCTCCCTACAGAATCTAGTTTTTCAAGCGTTCACTCTAGCTTTAACAATTACTGAGCCGTTTTCAATATCGATACTTAAAATTTAATTGGCCTAATTTCATTCTCATTCTCCCAGGTCTTCAAACTGTTAGTTTCCCGTAGTTCAGAAAATTTGATTGAAAACAAATCTCAAGAAATTACGCTGGAGAAAGGGCTATATAGGTCAAAGCTTCACATCACTGTCCTTTATAAAATACAGTGGCTCTGTAGTAGCCAACTGAATACATAACACTGTGTCTGTTGGTTTCTCTTTTTATTGAATACAGTTGCGTTACAAATTCTTCTTGTTAGCAATTTATTGAAGGAGTTTACCTGTGCCTAATTGTTTGTGTCTCACTCATGAGTGCCGTTTTTTTTTTTTTTTACTGTAAGTTAAACAAAGCTTTTAAAAACACGTCTCATGTTCTTTTCCATTCCTCCATTTATTCACTTTTTAAACCCAAATACATGCTCTGTGGTGAATGGTCTCAAATGTCTTTGGTTGCAATAAAATAAAATGATCAAAAAAGATAATTCAATTCTCAAGGACCCTCTATATTGCTCAATACTGAGACTCTTACCAGGAGTCAACCATCGAAAACACTGCCTCCACCTACAGTATAAATATGTCTCTTTTTTGGTGTTCATGTATCCAAAGCTAGAGTCCACTCTGCAGTTTCTGCGCTTGCGTGTTTGTCACTTCCTTGATACAAATGAGCACATTAAACATTTTCCTTTTAAAAAAAAAAAATCTCCTAGTAAAAGCAGTTACGAGGCATAAATCATCCTCACTTTAGATTAGCTCACAGAAATCGTTAACAACAACTAAATGGTTTATAACTATCCGCATTAATTGTGAATTACAGCAGAAATACAATCATGTTAATAAAGCATTTATTAATACAGTGTTTAAATATGTAAATAATAAGATGATAATTAGATGTATTTCCTTACACTTTCTTAATGATCTCATAAACCACTGCCAATTCCTAAATAACTGGTCTGTAAATGATGTAATACTTAATTTAGAAAGTATTAATTTAGCAACACTGGGTAACTTTTGCTCTCTGGGTCCCCCTACAGTTGGGAAAAAATAATGTCCTCAACTACTGTCGTAAGCTCTGTCATCCTACAACAGGGGATGCCATCGCGCATGCATTTGTTGACATGACAACCCTGATAGCCCTGAACTAGTAATGCGTGGGTCGTCTCATAACCCGTGGACCCCGTATGTCTAGTTAATGGTGGCGGGTGCGGGGCGGGTTGTAAAAATATATACAGTGGTGCGGGGCGGGCCAAATAACTTCATAAAAGCGGCCCCGCGGGTTGGTGCAGCACTAACAGTTCCCCTGAACACTGCAGGAGGATTTCACATGCAGGTGTTCTTCTGGCAGCGCGTGTGAAATGTCTTCATCCCAGGTATTTTTCAAACGGCAAATAATCGCGATGCTCACGTTTCCAAGCCAGCGTCATTATAGTAGTCTATTGGTTACTGTTTTACAGAATCTATATGATACTTCAATTCAATGTTTGAGTGGTATGTAATCACCATAACAAGCATGACAGCATCGGTCGGGCACGCCTCCTTCAGCTCACGCCAACGAGCAAATGCTGGTCCAATGTTGATCCTCGTCCTGCCTTTAATCCCATCACTTTTTCGTTTCCTCTTATTGCTTTCCTCCAACAAAACCTTTTATTTCTTATTTGTCTGTGCTGCTTCAGACATGACTATATTATCCAATGAACAAAGTGGAGCTCACACTGTTGGGTGGTGGTGGAAGTGACGTATATGCCATAAAGCAGTCGAATTTTGTAGTTCTTTTTTTTTCTCGGGTTACTACCCGAAACCCGAAGTTTAAAAGTACGATTAAAAACGATACAGACCCCATCAAGCTATGGCAACCTATTGTAAGTCGATGTATCATCACAAGAGTCTTGAAAATATATTATGAAGGTTGAAAAGTTACCTGGTGCTGCTTTAATTGATCAATAATAAAGAAAATACAATTATGAAACTTAAATTATGAGTGCTTATAAATCAAGATTGAAGCATTTAAAGCTACTTATTAGTGTTTTTTAATGCTTTATAAAATGATAAATTAACTATTTACCAATGTTTAACTAATGATTCATAGCATGTAGTTATTAAAAAGTTTTGCATATGCTTTCTTAACTGTTGTTCCCTTTCGGGGAACTCGAGCTGCGTCGAAACGCTGTGAGAACGCCTCTGCGTTAATGCGTCGTGAAGCGCCTGTAGAACCATTCCATCGGAAAAAAGATCGATCGTCGGCGTGATGACGTCATCGACCGGAAGCTATAAAACGTCCGTGAAAACAAACAGGAACTAGCTTCTGAGCCTTCAGCAAGCGATCTGTGTGAACCTGTCTGTCTATTTGGTGTTTTTGTCTGTCTATTGAAGAGTTTTTCCACCCTTTTTGTTAAATATTTCATATATATTAACAAAACAAAGAGAAAATAAAATAGATAGAGAATTATGGCGAGTGAAAGCAGTTTTAAGAGTTGTGTTCATCCCTGCCCACGTTACATCACGAGTGGGGATACACACTCTCTTTCTGTAGCCTGCTTGGGAGCGCAGCATGCCCAGGCAGCCCTCGAGGGGGCTGCTTGCGAGCACTGTGAGCGTATGCCACTGAGAACGCTGCGCTCCCGCCGGGCACTCTTTGAGGAGGGTGCCTCGGCTCGTATTCCCCGCGGCTCTGGTCCCGCTGCCGCCGAGGCGGAGCGGAGGCTGCAGTCGTGGGGATCACAATTGGATGTTGCAGAGGGGTTAGAGACGGGCGCTGCCTTATCTCTGCCCTCACCTGCACCATCCAGCGGCTCTTCTCGGGGCATGGAAGCACGCATGGCGGTTTCTTCCCCCCCGAGAGAGTCGCCGGTGCTTCATCTGTCCAGCTCTGAGGAGGTGGACGTTGAAAGCATCGAGACTGAAGACTCGCCACTTCAGTCCCCTGCATGCGAGGAGCTCGTTGAGGTTCTGACACGAGCGGTGGCCAGGCTTAACATCGACTGGCCAACCGAGAGATACGAGGCAGGAAGTAAACGTGCAAGTAAATTAGACGAGAGATTCCTGCCTTCTCGCGCTTCAGAGCCTCAGCGGCGGGGCTTGCCGTTCTTTCACGACTTGCACACTGAGGTGGCAAGATCGTGGAAGAGACCGGCATCATACCGCGTTTTCAGCCCACAGACTTCGGTCTATAGTAACATCGCTGGGCTGAAACAGTATGGGTATGGGGAGATGCCAAAGGTTGAAGAGACGCTCGCGAGCCGTCTCTCGCCTTCCTCGGCATCGTCCCTTAAAGCCCCGTCTTTGCCCACCAGACCTCTAAAAACAACGTCGGCGTTGGTGGGCAAAGCGTACTCGGCAGCGGGTCAGGCGGCTGCATGCCTGCACACTATGGCAATCGTGCAGGCATACCAGGCTGACCTGCTGAGGGATCTGGACAGTAGCGATGCAGTGGGGGGAGATATTATCAGGGAACTTCGTTCTTCTGCCGATTTAGCTCTCCGGGCCACCAAAGAGACGGCCAGATGTGTGGGCCGCTCTATGGCAGCCCTGGTGGCCACGGAGAGGCACTTATGGTTGAACCCCACTGGCATCAAAGAGAGGGAGAAAGCTTTTCTGCTGGATGCGCCGCTTTCTCCTGGAGGCCTCTTCGGTGACGCAGTCCATACTGTCACCGAGAGGTTCCTGGAGTCCAAAAAGCAAGCTGCGGCGCTCAAGCAGTTTCTCCCTCTCAGGGTCCAGGTCCCTGGGGCTGCTGCTGACATCAAGCAGCCCAAGCCGAGTACGAGCGCCTCGCACAGGGCAAAACAAAAACAGAGCGTCGCCACCCGAACTCCCCCTCAGCGCGGGGACGAGGGGCGGCGCTCTCAGACGAGGCTTTCGAGGGGCAGGGCTGATCTGAGGACAGTCCTGATCGCCAAGAAGGCCTCGTCGAAGCGTTCCTGACGCTAGAAGCGCCAGGACGCTGAGGGTGGTTCCCCCCGTAGGGAAACGGTGTTTACCCCTGCCTACGGTACCCGTTTTCCCTGCGGCACCCTTTGGGGGCCGCGCTGCCAACCCCGCCGCAATGCCGGGGCGCAGTCGGTCTCCGCGGGCCACCTGAGGGTGGGCCGCCCCCTCCTCGGAGGGCAGGAGAAACAAAAGGACGCTGAGGGTAGTCCCCTCCGAAGGGAAACGGTGTTTACCTCTGCCTACGGTACCCGTTGTCCTGCAGCGCCCTCTGGGGGCCGCGCGGCCAACCCCGCCGCAATGACGGGGCGCAGGCGGTCCCCGCGGGCCACTCGAGGGTGGTCCGCTCCCCCTTCGGGGGGCTCCCGAGCAGTCAAGTCAGTCGTTCCCTGCCGGTCCGCCGCTTCAGGGCACTGTGCTTGTCGCTCAAAGTACACCAGAGGCCAGCCTCGAGAGGCTGGTTCCCTTAGTAGATTCTCTAGACGAGTGGAAACGTCAATCGAATATATCTCATTGGGTCCTGCAGCGGTGTCCTACCTACAGAGGTGGGCCCGGAGCAGGCTCTGGTAATGGTACAGGAAGTACAGACACTCCTGCAAAAAGGGGCTATAGAGAGGGGTTCCCCTCCCAGCAGGGAGTCTGGGTTTTACAGCCGTTACTTCATCGTGCCAAAGAAGGATGGGGCTTACGCCCGACATTAGCTTCCTTTCGGTCTAGCACTGTCACCCCGCACATTTACCAAGTGTGTGGATGCAGAACTGGCGCCGTTGCGTCTACAGGGCATCCGCATACTGAGGTATATCGACGACTGGCTGATTCGAGATGCTGTTCTCGCGCATATGTCGAAGTTGGGGTTGAGGCTGAACGCCAAGAAGAGTGTGCTTTCTCCGGCTTAGAGAACCACTTTTCTAGGTGTGAACTGGGACTCGGTAATAATGCGGGCGCAATTATCGCCAACACGCATAGCATCGATCCTGGCAGCAGTCAAAGAACAGAAGCTGGGCCGGGCCGTCACTGTGAAACAGTTCCAGAAACTGTTAGGTCTCATGGCAGCAGCGTCCAATGTAATACCTCTTGGCCTACTGTACATGAGGCCACTGCAGTGGTGGCTCAAAACAAAGGGATTCTCCCCGAGGGGAAATCCGCTCCGCACGATCACAGTCACGCGGCGATGCCTACGTGCTCTGGTCATGTGGGAAAACCCGGGGTTTCTATCTCAGGGTCCCGTGTTAGGGGCTCATGTTCGTCACGTAACGCTAACGACAGATGCCTCTCTCACGGGCTGGGGGGGCGACCATGAGTGGTCGCTCATCCCAGGGTCTATGGCAGGAACATCAGCGGCACTGGCACGTAAATCGGCTAGAGATGCTCGCAGTGTTTCTTGCATTGAAACAGTTCCTGCCCGACCTCAGGGGCCACCATGTGTAGACAACACATCGGTGGTCGTCTATATAAATCACCAGGGGGGTCTGAGGTCCCGTCCGTTGGACAAATTGGCACATCGGATCCTCCTGTGGGCCCAAGGGAAATTGCTGTCAGAGCAGTATATATCCCGGGGGTCCTGAATCAGGAAGCAGACAGCCTGTCGAGGCAGGGGCCGAGGCCCGGGGAATGGAGACTCCACCCAGAAGTGGTGGAGCTCCTATGGAAGGTATATGGGAGCTATTTGCTTCGGCGGAGAGTTCTCACTGCCCGCAGTGGTTTCTCTGACCCATCCAGCCCCGCTGGGGTTGGATGCCATGGTACAGGGGTGGCCGAGGCCACCTCTGTAAGCCTTCCCCCCGATTGTCTTGCTTCCAGGAGTTCTGGAGAGGGTACGCCGGGACGGGGCCCAGGTACTTCTAGTGGCTCCGTACTGGCCGACCCGAGTATGGTTTTCGGACCTGATATCTTTCCTGGAAGGCTCTCCGATGGAGATTCCGACCAGGAGGGATCTACTCTCTCAGGCGGGCGGGAGATTCCTGCACCCACGCCCAGAGATGTGGAAACTGTGGGCCTGGCCTCTGAGGGGGCTAGGCTCATAGAGGAAGGTCTCTCGGCCGAGGTCGTAGAGACCATCCTTCACTCCAGAGCTCCGTCTACGAGGAAACTGTACGCTCTGAAAGGGAAACTTTTCTCAGCGTGGTGCAGAGAACGCCAGTGGGACCCAGTTAACTGCCCGGTTGGTACAGTGCTGGAGTTTCTGCAGGCAATGTTCTCGGCAGGGTTGACCCCCTCCACAATAAAGGCGTACGTGGCGGCCTTGGGTGCCTTCCACGTCCCTTTGGGTGGAGTGTCTTGGGAAGACACCCTCTGATTACACGTTTCCTCCGTGGCACTTTAAGGTTGAGGCCTGTTATGCACTCGAGGGTCCCAGCATGGGACTTAGCCTGTGTTTTGCGGGGCTTGTCCGAGCCTCCGTTTGAACCCTTGGAGGAGGTGTCGGATAAGTTCCTCACCTCAGGACTATATTCCTTTTGGCTATTTCATCTCTCAAAAGAATAAGAGATATTCAGTCCCTGTCTGTAGGGCCCTCATGTCTAGAGTTTGCGCCGGGGATTTCTCATCCCAGGCCGGGTTATGTCCCCAAGGTTCCTACGAGCCCACGGGGCCCCATTACTCTTCAAGCATTCTGTCCTCCTCCTTTCACGACGTCAGACCAGGAAGGATTAATCTGCTGTGCCCTGTTAGAGCACTAGATACTATGTCCACAGAGCTGCCCTGTGGAGGAAAACTGTTCAGCTGTTTGTCTGTTTCGGGCCCCCTAAGTAGGGGCCCCAGTATCTAAGCAGAGGATGAGCAAGTGGGTGGTCGAGGCCATCTCACTTGCTTATGAGGCGGCCGGGCAGCAGTCTCCACTGGCTGTCCGGGCGCATTCAACCAGGGGTATGGCTGCTTCTAAAGCACTTTTGTCGGGGGCTTCCCTCCACGATATCTGTAACGCGGCCGGATGGTCGTCTCCTTTAACCTTCGTCAGGTTCTACGAACTAGACCTGGCATCTACTGTTGGGGCACAGGTACTCTCGTAACCGTGTGCGCTTCGGCTTCACACATACGAGACACTTGGTCCTATGGCGTTGTGGGTATAAGCGTTCTCACAGCGTTTCGACGCAGCTCGAGTTCCCCGAAAGGGAACGTCTCAGGTTACGTATGTAAACCTAGTTCCCTGAGGGAACGAGACGCTGCGTCGCTTTGCCATACTCCCGGCGTGTCCCTGATCACTTACTTCAGGCTTTATCAGAAGTTAGTTCCTGTTTGTTTTCACGGACGTTTTATAGCTTCCGGTCGATGACGTCATCACGCCGACGATCGATCTTTTTTCCGATGGAATGGTTCTACAGGCGCTTCACGACGCATTAACGCAGAGGCGTTCTCACAGCGTTTCGACGCAGCGTCTCGTTCCCTCAGGGAACTAGGGTTACATACGTAACCTGAGACGTTTTCTCACCATTGTCATTCTAGTTGTGTTTTTGTTTTGTTTTTGAGGAAAGCACACAACACTTATTGTCACATTTCTGTCTTGTCTTGTTTAGCACGTGGTGTTTTCGGTTACTTTCTGTGCATGTCCCACTTGTTAACTGATTATTGGTTTAATTGCCCTTACCTGTGCGTCCCCATTACCTCTCTTGTTTGTCCCCTATTTAATCTCCTTTTGTCTTCAGTCCTGTGTTGGTTCGTTATTGTTGGTCGCTTGTTCCTGTTTGGCTGCTCCCTGCATCACATTTGTTTTTTTCCTGTTCACTAGTATGTATTGTGTCCCTTTTAATTTCCCCTAGTTGGTATTTTGTTTGTGTTTATTTTATTTTGTATTTATATAAAACCCATTTTCATTGCACTTGAGTGCTCGCTCCCTTTTCATGGTACCACACCCTGAGAGAATGAACCAGCACAGGACTGAAGAAAGGAGATTAAATAGGGGACAAACAAGGCAGGTAATGGGGAAGAACAGGTGGGGCAAATAAACCAATAATCAGATAACAAGAGGGATGGGGTCAAGACTATAGACAGGAGAGCACATGACACAAGGAACACGCGGCAAGCCATGTGCTCACACCAAACATGACAAAACGCAGGCACATGCACAGAAAAAAAAAAAAAAAAACATGTGCTAAACTAGACAAGACCGACATGTGACACTTATATATTCATCTTGCTCTCAGCAGAGTGCATGGTGTCAGGGTGATGGTTTTAGCAGTATATCGCTGCCAGAGGTGTAAAGAGTATCTGAAAACCATACTAGAGTAAAAGTAGAGATTCCTTAACCGTGGAAATGATTCCATTGCATGTTACAAGTCATCAATTTTAATAGAACTTGAGTCAAATTTGTTAAAGTATCTGATTTCAAAAGCACTTAAGTATTTTACTCATACTAAATATATAGGCTCAACAGTGCACTAGTCTGAGATACATACATACATTTTTTTTTTCTAAAATCAAAATAAACGTCTTACAAACATCTTTAACATCTACAAACTCACAAGTCTCATTTAAGATCAAGTGCACAAAAAGACCATAGGTAAATGCATATCCTTCAAAAAAGTATTGTCAATATAGCAGATAAATAAAATAATGTTAAGAAAAAATAAATAGTGAAAGCCTTCTTAAACTGGATGTACTGGTTTCAACCTCATCCCCGGCTGCAGTTATGTCCTCATCTCATAAATCAAACACTTGTGATTAATCATCTACCTGCTAATGCACCCGCATTCATGTAAAGTAGGCTTTCTTGACATGTTTGGCTGAGTAAAGCCAAAAAGCACAAGATATACACTCTTAGAAGAAAAGGTTCTATTTGCGCCACATATTTGGAACCCCTAAAATGTTCTATATAGAACCCTTTTCAAGTGCCAAAAGGGTTCTTTCTTGTCATTATAGAACCTTTTTAGCATAACAATGTATTTAGAGTTTAGTATACTCCAAATAACATTTTATTCTAAAATAGGTTCTATAATGACAAGAAAGAACCCTTTTGACACTTGAAAAGGGTTCTATATAGAACACTGCAAAAAAAAAAAATGCATTTCTTATTTAGTATTTTTGTCTTGTTTCTAGTCTAAATATCTAAATTAAATTTAAATAAATAATATTTTTATATCTAAAATAAAAATAGTCCTGCACAAACTCCTTCATATAATGGCAGTGAATAGTGACCAGGCTAAAACATTAGAATGATTATATAAAAGTTTCAAACAATGATACAGTGAGGCATGTCATATATGGAAGTTGTTCAGGAGGCATACTATAACGTTTTGCAAGAAACCATTTTATTCAGTCAAAATACTGAGCTCAGTTTTTGTTCATGTTGTTGTGAGTGCGTGCGAGCCGTCAGCAGTAGCTTATGATTATTAACTCGCACTACCCAGGATAAGTGCACACATGCACCAGAAATCAGGCTCAGTTAGAAACAAACATGACTTTTGTCTTCCTATAAGGTATATGATAAGAAATATTACAAAAATACTAGTAATAGGTAAACCTCCTGAAGTGAATGTTGTGTACCTGTTGTCATGACACCATAGCGTGTGTGGCTGCTGACGCACAGTGAAACAGCCAATCAGAGCAGAACTCCACATCACTATTCATGACCCTTTCAAATAAGACAAAAGCAGACCATTTTGTTCTAGGAACAATTTCTAGGGTTCTCAATGGACCTGTAAAACCATATCTGGATAATCTTTGCCCTTACATAAGCTACATACCCTCTATGTAGAAATCAGAGAACAATTGAAATATTGTCTCATTCTAGGGCACCTTTAAATAAACTGCACTTGAGTTCTCACTTCAACTTGCCTCCAGTAGACTCACCGTTACACAGTGGTTCATAAGATCATACAGAAAGTGTAAGTAAATGATTAATAAACTATTGAAATGTAAATGTGTATATCTAATTCTTTAGACATATAGTAATAGTTAACTGCTGTGTTAATATTTGCTTTTTTAACATGTATTCCCACTGTAATTGATGATTAATTCACAGGTAGTTATACAACATTTAGTTGTCAGTTATTGTTGTGAGCTCATCTAAAGTGAGGACGATAGCATGCTAGCTAACCACCTGTATTTAAGCAGGATGGATAAGAAGTTTGCAGGAGGGTGGATCTCCAGGAGAGGGATTAGACACCTCTTTAGATGTATAATGGGCCAAACCCTGATGTAAATATGCTTCGTAGTTTTATCTTTAGTATGGTAAATAGTTTTTTAGAAGAGATGGCTCTTGCTGCTGTGCCCTTTCTGTTGTCTGCAAGGTCGCTGTAATTATGTATCACCAGGGATTGTTATTATTCATATTTGCTGCCATGAAAAATTGCTTCAGAACCACTTTTCAACCGAATGCAACGAGCGGCACAAATGAGTAAGTGCCTATCATCCCTACCATCGTCAAACACTCCAGAGGATCCTCTGCCTATCTTCACCCAAAAGAAGGTCAACATATAATAATTGTGCACTTCAAATGGCCTGTTTCACTCATTTGTTTAGTCTGACATCTGAAAGTTAAGGGTTTATGGCATTTGAGTTACGATAACAAATAGTGATAGATTTATTGTGAGCGTCACAGAATTTACTGCTCAAATAACACTCATAGGAGGGGAGACATTGTGAGCCGCAAACTGACGCACATTATTGTGCTGATTTTTGAAGCCCTTGATATGGAGAGCTCCTTTAGGTGGACAAAAGCCTGCCGTCAGTGAGCAATGCTAACTGCCAGAAGGCTTCTCGCTAAGACACAGCAGCATTATGCTAAGTCTGCTTTGGGGGAAAAAGGGAAAGGGAAAGAGAAAGAAGACCGAAAGGAGATTACAATTCTGCTCTGCAGCTGCGCAGAATTAATGCACTTGCGATTGGTTTCAGTTGAGTCAAAGAAGAAAGCCCTTCACCAGGGCTTTGCTCGTATTTCATGTTGTCTCCCTTTGTGGCTGACATCAGTGAAAATTAATGTATTCAGAGATGTCCTGAGTGCTTAGCAAGTGATTGATAAGATGATGCAGCTGAGGAGGTTTAAATGCTACTCAGGGAACAACTGTAATCCCAAGCACGAAACTTTTATTCCCTCTCGTTTCTGCCCCTCTTTTAAGGGATTAAACGGACGTTATTTATTCCCACTGCATTTCGGTTACTGCATTGGCTGGTGATGATTCTTGCATTAGCAATCCCTCAGTACGTTTAATCAATTTGTGGTCAGACCGGTCTAAACGTGTAAACATGAGGACGTGTTCCGTGAGACCTCCTGCTTCTGTTCAGAATGGCACTCAGATTTGTTTACAGCCTGGTGTTAATTGCATGCACACTGTAAAAGTTTTCGTGGTGAGTAAATCAGGGGCAGCAGCTCGATCCTGGCCTGTTTTGATACCTGTGTGTTTGGGTCGTATCGATCGCTAGGTCAGCTTTTAGCAGTGGGAAGATAAATGACCGCGAACGTTGTGGCCTGCAGGTATTTTAGTCACAGACGTGAATGATGCAGATTTTCGCCGATCAATATTAAACCTATGTTTTTCTGACCTATGACCCTGTCAATAACAATTACATTTTAAAATCTGACCCACACTGGCAGATAATGGATCATACCGTAGTTCATGATATAGAGATCAAAAGCACAACCTACTATATGTTTGAGTGCGCAAATGAAATAAGTCATGCTTTTCATGCCTTCGTTGATAACGGGGAGATAGAAATGAACATAAATGCGAGTTGTTTTGATGGCTCTCTAAAAATCATTCTCATGCAAACTCTCAGTTTGGAGTGCGCACAGGTGTGAGCGTGACTTCTGCTCTCATGTTTAAAACACAAGAGCTCTCCGCTGCACATAAACACTTTAACAGCTTCTGTTAATCATTTGCCAGATTCACACTTCACGTTTCACCAGGTTACTGTTTCTCTTGCAAATGTATCTTAGTGCTCAGTAATATTGGTTACTGCGATTTTATTAGATTATAAGGAAAAGCCCTTTTTTTTTCCCAGCACGGTAATTAATTAATATAAAAATATTTGTGTCTAGTTCTTGCTAAAGGGAAGCACAATCAAGATAATAAGCAGTCAAAATGTAAAGCATACAAGTATAGCATGGCAAGTGCATTGGCATAGATACTATGCCAATGTAGAAAATACTAACAACAAAATATTTAAAAAATAAAATAAAATAAATAAATAAATACACTAATAAATGAATGAAGAGAAATGCATCATCTGCTGATAAATACTCTCCTTTCAATACAATATTTATATCTACATTTCCTTTTAGTACAATATTTTTAATGAAAATTTGATTCTGGTAAAATTCGATTCTGTTTTATTATTGTGTTATTTTGTTATATATTGATGCATAGTTATATTATTATTATTATTATTATTATTATTATTATTATTATTATTATTATTATTATTATTATTATTATTATTATTATTATTATTATTATTATTATTATTATGTTTCAATAAATGAAAGGATTTAATAAATAAATATATAATTTTCTCTCATTTTTTTTCTTTAAAGGATGCCGATAAGAGATTAAAAGATAGCTAATCCCCTTAAACATGGTGATCACGGTTTTCCTTTTCGTGTAAAACTCTTGAACATACTCCAGTATACTCCACTGTTCTCCAGGATAACATGTACAGATGCATATGCAAATGATCAACGAACGCAGAGCTTATGAAATGTTAACTACTCCCACCTCGTCAAGGCGGTGGATATGATCCCGGTGGAGTGTTCAAGTCATATCAGCTTCCTTTCTTTTGTTCTTATCTGCAGTCTACATACTTCCTGTGCATTTTTGTCTTTTAGGGTATGGTATGTAAAACAGCTACCATGTATGAGTAGGTGGAAAGTAGGGGTAAATCTCTCGTGATACGTAGCTTGTTCTTATCGTCAAATTATAGAATTGAACCTTGATGAAGCTGTACATCTGACAGAGCGCTGTTATGTTTACGTGTCAAGCGAATGGATGCCAGAGTGGATTTTCCTTGCTTTACCCTTTGAGCATAAAGTAAAGGGCACGAGTGGCAAGACACATTCATTTCAGACACAGAATAACAAGGCTAGATGAATACCACTGAGTCTTCAGAACACTGCAACTCTCTCCACTAAATGTGTTTCTTTGTACAGCCTATTCAACTTGGTTCAAAAAACCAACGGCATCATAGCAACAGGCCTATGGATGGCAGATGAGAGGAGAGGGAACAATCGATGGCAGACACAAAGCTAGGTGCATAGACTAAGTTTGCTTTTCACAGGCAGACTGTCAGCAGTGAGTGTGAAGTTAGCAGGGACCTGTTATGGAAAAAAAAAATCCATTCAGGTGTCTTACTGTGAATGTCAAAGACGAGCTATTTTAATACATCACGGTTTGCGCTCAGCTTTGTTAGAACTGACCTGTGTGCCAGTCTTCTGAATGTATGCCTCGAAACAAAAAGAATGTGATTTAATCATTTTTATTTGAAAGGTACAAAGAAGACTTAAATGAATGGTTCGGCAAAAAAAAAAAAAAAACACTATAATTTACTCACCCTCGTGTTGGTCCAAACCCATATCACTTTCTTTCTTCTGTAAAATATAAAAGCAGACATTTTGAAAAATGCCTCCGTGTTTTGTTGCTGGTTCTTGAACCCCATTGACTTTCACTTTATGTAAAAAAAAATCATTCTTCAAAATATCTTCCTTTGTGTTCAACAGAAGTCATACGGGTTTGGAACGGCGTGATATAAATTACGACATAATTTCTTATTTGGAGTGAAATCCCCATTTAAGCTTTTGCAGACATTTGTGTCCATTTTCAAGCACAACCAAAGACATTTGTTTAAAAGCTGTATACTAAAGATAGTTCAGAATGCTGTTCTTGAGTTACAGCGCATTTCAATAGTTTATGTGATTAAATAAGAATAGTCGTAAATGTTGTGGGCTTATTGGGTCATGTTGTATTGTCTGAACAGAGGTGCCAGTTTCACCTCACAAAGACACAGCTGCTTTCAGAGACCCTTTTTCAGGAGTTATGAGAAAATGGCCCCTCTAAAGGCACTACAAGCACATAACGGTTCTCTTCAGCTGTTACCCAGCAACAGAGAGTGATAAGAGCATACTGCCCATTTAGAATGACTGAACAGAATATACACTGTTATTGATAATTCATGTGACCCTTTGGCATATATGCTGAAACTGTTGCTCCCAGAGGAGCGGCGTTGTTGTAAAGCACAACGGCTCAAACGAGAGCTCTTGACACAGCCCCAGGATTTGTTGTAAGCCATTGCATATTCACAGAATCAACTCAAGGTTTTTATCCATCCTCATGAAAAGTCTGGGTAACAAAGGCAGTCTGAGCCACCCTGCTTTGAAGCCCGTTTCATTTAGTGCCATTCTTCAGCCGCCGCACGCGTCGCCCATTTAAATGCACTGGTATTGTTCTCCGCAATGTCAGCTGCATTTTGATCAGGGTCATGATGCAAAATATTTTCTCATCTGAAAGCTGCCCAATAGGTGAAACAAACAAAACAGAGAGTAAAAAATGAGGAGACAGTTGCTGTCGTGTTGTGCAACCTCATGCTAGGGCCTGTTTTGCATTTTAATTCGTTTCTTTTGCACTAGGTGAGCTAATGTCTTAGCACAATGTATTTTTAACATAGCACATCGTGACATTTTGTCCTCCTCAAACGTTTAAGCGTTATCTTTACAATTTGGGATTCTGTTGAACGCATGATAGCTCATCTTGAATGCTCAATCTTTTTAGACATTTTGGCTTTGATTGTAATACTATGCAAACCATTAGTCAAATGATTGGTAGAGCCACAAATCATTTCTCGGTATGCCCCATTCCAGTCTTTCAGACCAGTGGGCGCCTAACTGTACCCAAAAGTCTCCACAAGAGAGAAATTTCTCCCACTGAGTGTTGAGGTTGTGCCAGCATAATTAGTCCCCCATGCACTCTCCTCTAGCTTGAGTGAGACATGCAAGAGACTTTCTTTGTTGCTTATAGTGGCTGAGCATTAGCCTCGGAAAAGAATGCAACAAAGGCTATATTTATTTATTTATTTATTTATTTATTTATTTAGCAAGAGATGTTTTAAAGTAGATGAAGCTTGCTTGTTGGATTTAAGAGAAACTGGTCCATGTTCCTGGTACTAAAATATGGAGCTGGTGAGTAAAGCAATTCCATCCTCATAGATGTCTCCCCATCAACTTGGCAAATCTCCAGTCCAGTTAGTATTGCACTGTCCTATAAAAATGAATGATTTTCATGCTGTGCATATTCTACTTTTATCTCTGCAACAAGCGCCAGTTCTGCAAATTTTGACTTTGATTACCCTTTTTATTTAAATGCATTTAAATGTATTAGATACAAAGAGCATTGCTTGTAAAATTAATGAAAAGGCTGTCTCCAGGCTTCTCTTTAATTTATTTTACTGACATCTTCAACTCAACCTAAAACCTAAAAAAAATGTAAATTAGCCGTGTTTTTTTTTTTTTTTTTTATTCTTTGATTTTGAAACTACAATAAATTAATACCTAATCTAAAATAATTGCCGTTTGCAAGGTAAAATGTTTAAAAGGTTTCATTACCATCCCAGCAAGCAATTTTGTGTCTAATAGCCGTCCAAACGCAGCCCTAAAATCTAGGCTAAAACTAAGCAACATTTGGGCTGTTAATAAAAATTGAATCTATCCATGACCCAAGTATATACTAGTCATCTAGAACTTCATGAACATGTCAAAGAAATGAAACCAAACACCTTGCTTATATGATGGAATATCATACATCTCGCAAGTTATTCTGGCAAAAGCACATGCAACCAAATGTAAGGTTATATTGGCTTAAAGTGATTTACTTGTCTATATCAGGTCTAAAGTTAAGCTGAGACGGTAAAATGGCGGCTATGCTTGCTAGGATGTTTAACGCAAAACTCTTCTCTATAAATAAGTGACAATATGGCAGCAATGAAAATCATCATCACCATGAACATCATCTCCTTCACCCATCATCAGCGCTGTTATCTTTGCCCTTATCATGATGTGTTAATGGTATATGTGAAAAGACTAGTGATATAGTGGCCGTCATGAGGGAGTCTTCCTGTGAAAGGGGATATGATGTGACCCTCGGCGTGTCTGGATGAGAATGGATTTGAGTATATGATATTGGATGGCAGTTCTCAGGTGCTTAGATATAGTCTGTCAGCCTTGATGAATGAGACCATATATTCCTCTTGGAAAAGCCTGAAACTCTAGACCAGATTACCAGATTACTAGCAGTCTGTTTCAGGTCTGTTTTCCCACCTGCTGCTAAAACCATCACGGATATCTGGTGGTTTTGCACCATTGTACTGATGATGAACATCCATTGATGTTTGTCTTTATGAACACATTTGTGTGATCATTACAGAGCTTGCATATGCTCAAACACTGTCTATGATGCTCAAAAATAACTCTAAAATGTATCATTTTTACAATAGATGAATGCTTAAAATACAAGCACTTAATTGTTCTGGTGCTAAGAACTACCACTCAAAGCGAAAACCTCAAAGACTGTTTAGTTTCTAGACAATATGCAACCCCTACTGGAATAAAATACATGGGAATCTGAGTGGTGCTTGATGGGCCACAGATTTAAAGGTTTTGAAAAACCACTCTAATGTCCACCTATCATTTAGTTTGTTATTTGTTACCTTAATTGACTCGTACACACTTAAAATCTCACTTATTGAAAAGATTAATGTTTCTTTGAAGTCTGGTTGAGACAATCTTCTGGAAATCAATGTTAGTCCAATAGTGATTCACATATGTGGAAATACCAGAATGGATAGCCACAATGAATGTCCATAACACATTCAGCATGTTTTAAGCAACAAACCTATGTTTCCCTTCTGCTGTGTGTTGTATTATTTCCAGTCTTTCTTGTCTGTCACTGTTTTTTGTTTTCATTCTTTCTCGTCTGTACAACTACATCTACAACTGCTCTGCATTGTGATCCCATATTTAGAAATGACTTTGCATAGCAAAGATATGCGATCATCTTCAGTCGGTAATATGCATTTAAGGGCCCTGAAGACAGTGCAGGAAATAAACTATTCAATCCTATTACTTGGTTTTCCCTTCATTGGCAGAATAAAAAAAAAAATGAAATTGATTAGTATCTTGACAGGTGGGGATGGATTTGCCATCTAACATAAAAAAAAAAAAAGATTAGGCATACTTCCCTCTCAAATTACATTCACATATTTCAAATATGTATGAGGAACATTATGCCTCGTGAGATTATTTTTCACACTGACCTCATTGCCTTTGCTCACACCCAATCTCATTTAGCCTGAAAAGTGAAATCGAGTTGTTGGATAAATCAGCCTCATTGTGGGACACACAATGGCCGATTTTGGGCAAAATCAAAATGCCAAATAAATCCACAAAGCATCTTGGAGGGTTTGTCTTGAATTATGACTGAGAATACCAATCAGGCAGACACCAGTATAGATTTAAATAAATAGTCACTACTTTAAATTAATAAAAAGCTGTTTATTAGAGGGTCTATTTTTTTTTATTCTTTTTGTGGTCTAATCTAGAGAATTAATCGTCATCAGCCTGCAAGTCAAATCTGTATGTTAGAGGTCAGTCTATAGACTTAACGTCTTTGAGCAAATGTGGACTCCTGTAAAGATGGATAGAGCCCCCAGAGACCTGGAAGCCTCTTAGCTGGATGTTCCTGACAGCACAGTCCTCTCCTGTAACCTTGTTCTCTCATCTGCACTCAAGCGAGCCTCCATGGCAGAAGAGTTTTAATGACCCATGCCACTTCAGAGGCCGCACTGCCCGCTATAGGGTGGAGATCAAAAGGCCAGGGTTTACCTGTTTCTCCCCCTCTCTCCTTTGTTGTGGAATGAAAATTTCGACAGATATCAGAACCAGATCAAAGCATATCTGTCTGCTCATTTACTTTGGTTGAATTTTGAGAGTATGAGAGAGAACAGCATTATAAACGGTGCTCAAAGGCAAATGCTGGGAAGTGAAATCCCTGCGCTCCTGAAACGAAATCAAACCTGTATGCAATGCCAGATTGTTTTTAAATCATGAACAGCATTTTTCATCTGTGTGCCCTATTAATACCTGTAGTATTAATACCTGCATTTTCAGCAGCCATTACTTCTGTCTTCAGCGTCACATGAAAGTTCAGAAATTATTTTAATGTGTTGATTTGTTGATATTGTTTCCTAATAGTATCAATTTTAAAACTATTCTTGGTTTATTTTCCACAATTTTTTTTTTTTTTTTTTTTTTGATGAATAGGACAATGAAAGAACAGCATTTATTTGAAATGTTATGTCTGAAGAGTTATAAATTTGCTATAGTTATAAATGTGGATTTAAATTGTGGAAATACAATTCTGGAAAAACACTCTAATCCAAGTTTGTACAATGTACAACATATTTGTTTTGTCAAACCAATATACTTATTACATTTTTACGTACAAAAACGAATTATATTTATTTCCAACTATATGCAATTGTATTATTGGCAGTTCGTCGCTTATCCTTGGCTGATCAATATCGGTTCTTTGGTTGTATTTGTATTAATATTCCTTTTGGACCTTGACATGTATCCTTACATTTACTCTCTAAATTGTAACAGAAAACATTTGTGTTTTCTTTGAGATTTTTAGGCATATGTAGATAAAGACCGTTGTGTATTAATGTTCTTGTTTTAGGATCAGCAATATTGGATAACTAAGAGCATTTCTTTTGAATTTCATGCTCAGGTTACATGTTATATTGTTTTTTTTTTTTTTTTTTTTGTGTGTGTGTTTTTTTTTTCTTAAGGCGATTACTATCTATTCTGTAGTTTAAAATATCTACAGGCCACGAAGCAGCATGAGCAAACTGGTAATATTTTCATATCACAGTTGAGCTGATTAGCAGCAGATAGTCTTTTTTATTATTTAGCTTTAAGGTTTTTTTTTTTTGTTTTTTTTTTGAGAGAGAGAGAGAGGTGAAAATGTATTAGTGTTCCATCTCTCTTGTGACATCGGCAGCTTCTAATCAGATGACACACACACACACACACACACACACACACACACACACGCACGCGCACACACACACACTCAGTCCTTTAGTGTTGAAGAGAATCCTCTAAAAGTGGTGAAGGGACTCATTAGCAGTGGGCTTCTGTAATTGATCAGTTTATATCAGAAAAATACTGCAGTCTGGACTTCATTAGCTTTAGGACTAGAGGGAGACTTTCTATTTTCCGTTCTGGGATCTCTTTATCCTGTTTCTCAGAAAGCATTATTGAGAACCTCTTGTTAAAAAAAAAAAAAAAAAAAAAAACTGCTCTATAGCAATTTGAAAGTGTGTATACTTTTTTTTTTCTTTTTTATGCACAATACAAATATATATATATATATATATATATATATATATGTATATATGTTTTAAATGAACTGCATGTAATAACATCTATAATTCATTTACGTAGTTACATTTATAATTACACTATTGGCACTTCCTTTACACCAAACCCTACTCTTAAACTTACCCACACCACCACACCTGTCCCTAAATCTACCCGTATCACACCTCAATATCAGCAAACATTTCTTTGCAATACAATATGAATACAATAAGTACATGGTTCTTATATTTTAATAAGTACATAGTAGTTAAGGCCACCTAATATAAAGAGGGACCCAATATTTTTTTGAATATTATTCTTGGTGAAGTGACACCACTGACTATTATAATAAGACACGTATTAAAACCAATGAAATCATGTACATTTTTAAAAGCTAATAATAAATCAATTTGGTCCTCTTTAAAATATTCTTAAATGTTAAAGTAGGAGGTTGAGACTTTAGAATAATGTTCTTCCCTTTCATGTACTGTATTTATTTATACTTTCTTCTTCACACTGTGGAATTTATTTATTTATTTATTTATTTATTTATTTATTTATTTATTTATTTATTTATTTATTTATTTATGTATTTATTTATTTATTTATTTATTTATTTATTTATTTATTTATTTATTTATTTATTTATTTATTTATTTATTTATTTATTAGGGTCGGGGTCCTAAAAATTAAAAAGCAAAGGCACTGCAAAGTTTATATTGTGATTTGTCATATTTTATATTTAAATTTATTTCCATTGGCTTTGATCATTGACCGATCAAAGTCAAAGCATTTTTCTATTTGTATGATGACGTGAATTACACCTTCATCCATACTGACTAAAGAAAACATCAAAAATGGCAAAAAATGCGGCTGCATTTTGCTGCTGTGTGAACATAGCATATAGAGCGGATATAGATTTTTATTTGTCACAATTCAAGCATGACATGATTCCAGCGTAACTTTAACAGCTTTTTAGGTGGGGAGACATCCACAATTTGACTTTTCAAGGTTGCAACCAATTTCTTTCCATCAGTAGTCTGATGACCTGGGGGTACTTCCTCTTACGTCTTTGTTACAGTCACTGAGATCCCAGCCAACTGCTCATCAATTTGTCTTATCTCTCTCTTCCTGCTTTCATTCCTTGCCAGTGCTCAGTAGGTGGAATAAATTACTACCAGTCAACATAAACTATGAAATGGCACAAACATACTCTTTCCCCTGGTGCTACTGAAAACTGAATGATAACAGAGGGGAAATGGAAGTGACTGAGATAGAGATCCAAGCTGAACATTTTCACTGAAAGTTCTCTATCGCTCTCCTTCGTACTGGTAATGACACCTTGTAATTCCTTGCAGATAATTGCTAGTATGACCCTACAGGTAATGTTATTCTTCACAGGAAATGAATGACACTGTCCTGATGTTTCAACTGAATGACAGCAAAATTGGCAGTAACCAGTGAAGTTCAGAAGTTCAGAAATAGCCATGTGTTACCTGGGGAAATCTGCAAAAAGGTAATTAGGAGCTTAATAACACAATGAATGAATTTCTCAGATTAGTGGCTGCTGGTGCGATCTCTGATGGTTTTATTTTATGGTTCTGCCAAGAAACTTGTTAAACAATGATACTGTGATAAGTTCACTAATACACTACTAACACTCAAAACAATGAATTGCTTTGAGTAGAGCCAACTTAAATTAAACAAATTACTTCAAACAATCAAACAAATTAAGTTTTTTAAAGCTTTATTTGTCTTTGGAGTTCACAGAAGTGACATATTTTAAGTAATCTGAATGACTGTTTCATTCTTTGAGTTTTATGAGCATGTTTCTTTTATTTAGACAATCTTAAATTTAACTGACACTGGGCTGTATTCAGTTTGGCTAATGCTACTGTGTTAGTCCAATTAGCAAGGTAGTACTAAAGTGCTTGTTGATAATTTTAAGTTAAATGTATGAATTAGCTTAATCAAATATTTGAAGTTAAAGGAACTGTATGTAAAACAATTATTTAAATTAATCATAAAATGGCCCTGATATGTCAGTAGACATTAAGAATCATGTTAATTTCAAATACTTTTATCACTGACAACAGTAGTCCGGCCAGGATATTGTCATTTAAAAGTTGTTGTTGCAGCGGTCAACTGATGTTGATGTTGACATGTTATGTTTTGGCGTGAAGCTCCACCCTCCACCTATCTAACAATCACAAAGCCAGTAGTGTTTCGGCATCCGGGTTGCCTGATCTGCTCTAGTTACCCCAGTTGTAGCTACAAATGTTCCTGCTGGATCATGCAGCCTATCTGGCAACCTCCAGTCAGGGGGGAGGGGGAGAGGGGATACGCCACTCTACAGTCATTTGAAAGGGATTGCAGTACCAGTTTTGGCCACAATATTACAGTTCTGCTTACTTAACCTTTAAGGACCAGATTTACAAACAGATTGCACCAGCGCAAAAATCTAAAACACTAAATCATAAGTGCAGTTGAAAATCGCAATTAAAAGGTGTGGACAGAGTTATTTTGCGGCTCAACTTATTGCATATACATTTGTAGGATTTTTTCTTTCAGACACAACATTTATGGGACGAGAGTATTTAAATGAATCACTCAATGTGATTTAGTAAGGTTTGTCCTTATCAATTTACTGATGTTTGCTCCATTATTTAAAAAGCAAGTGTTAAACCAGATGCTAACTGGTAGATTACGTTGGTCATTATGGAAATTATCCGCCTGCGTCTGTGTTCTTTAATTTGCACGTTGCCAGTAGATCTTTCCACATCTGCACTTTTTTTTTTTTTTTTTTGGAATTGTGCTCTCATGCTAATTTGCCATATTATACAGATTATACTAAATCTAGCCCAAAATTTCTTACGTTAAAACAAATAAATAATATGTAACTAATTAACTAATTGTTTTGAGTTTTGCCAACTTACTATAGTGTACTGAAAGCAGTGAAAACATGTATGAATTGCATGATAAATAATTAAATGCATTATGACCTAAAATTGGATAGGTATAAATAAATAAATAAATAAATAAATAAATAAATAAATAAATAAATAAATAAATAAATAAATAAATAAATAAATAAATAAATAAATAAATAAATAAATTCATGTTGCATTTATAGTCTCATCTGTGAGAATAAGCAGGAATTGTTCTGAGCACATTTGAATGCCATTGTGTGTGTGTGTGTGTGTGTGTGTGTGTGTGTGTGTGTGTGTGTGTGTGTGTGTGTGTGTGTGTGTGTGTGTGTGTGTGTGTGTGTGTGTGTGTGTGTGTGTGTGTGTGTGTGTGTTTCAAGAGAGCCCTGTTTTCTGAACGCTTTAAACAGCTTATCTAGTGTGCTTTTAAGATGGATTACAGTTGTGTGTTAGGGCTGATTTCCTTCTCCTGTGTGACTCCAGGGTTCCAGCCTGGCTGGGAAATAGAGAGACACAAGAGTGTCCATAGAAGCCTTTCTTACTGCCCTCAATGCAGATGAGGTGCTTTAACAAATAGAAGGGCTGGTAATTTAGAGAGAAAATAAATGCAAGAACAGGCTGTGTGTATAAATGAGATCTCTCGCTTTAGTCTCCAGATACTGCTTTTGCCGTCAGCGCTATAAACACTGATGGTGTCACTGAAGCAAGGCAGTCATTAACATGTTCAAAATAAGGGTGAAGGTTAAGTGGATGCCTATGTTATCTCAGTCATTGAATTCTAATTCTCAGCGCAAAATTATAGACCAGCCAATTAAACGTTCAATGAGGACAAATATTATAAAGCCCTGAGCTTTGGGATGCTAATTTGAATAACTGCTGGCCACTGAGATCATCTCTTCCTGGAATTATTAAATGCTTTTCTTTCTTTCTTTCTTGACATATCAGCAGGAGAAAACGCAGTTTTTTTAATGTCATCAACATTCTGCATTTGTATTGTGTGTGTGTGTGTGTGTGTGTGTGTGTGTGTGTGTGTGTGTGTGTGTGTGTGTGTCTGTGTGGTGGGGGAGGGGGAGGGGGAGGGCACTCATATCGATCAAATGTTGATTTGATCAATATTTTGGCATGATGACCCTCTGTGGGACCAAAATGGTCCCACAGAGATGGTAATGTCCAAAAACAGCTTATAAATCACAAAAAAAATGCCTAAAGTTGTTTAAATAACCCTTTAAAATAACATTGCCTAAAGGGTTGCTTTTAGGCGTGGGTTTAGGGGATATACAATTTGTGCAGTATTAAAAATCATTGTGTGTGTGTGTGTGTGTGTGTGTGTGTGTGTGTGTGTGTGTGTGTGTGTGTTTTTGTGTCAGTATATTTTTGATAAAGCATATAAACAATGTAACAGATACAATACAATTATAATAGAACTATATGCTAAGGATTTCTTATTAATGCCGGCACATAACTATTATTTATAGCAAAGTTGCCTCTGTGGCTATGCTGTCATTTGTGAATTATAATGGTAAACATGTTCTAGGTCTGTATTTTCTGTCAATTGCACACTGTTTTCAACTTCAGCCTGCTGTCACTTAGAAGAGAACCCATGGGACTGCCGATGGCAGTAGTGAGATATTGTCAACAGAAATACTATATAACAAAATAAGACAAATTCTGTGCTAAGCACAAAAAAGTCTGTCAGACAAATAATCCTAATAATACTGATTTGGTGCTTAAAAACATTTCTTATAATTATCATTGAAAACGTCTCAGGTTACTCACGTAACCTATGTTCTGTGAATAGGGAACGAGATGCTGCGTAATGACGCATATGGGGTATGCCCGATTGTCTGAAGCCCTTATAGAATCACACCAATTCATTGGCTGATGGCGCAGCGCCGCCCCTATAGCTCATCACCTTTCAGCTATACTGGCGCGTGCGCCATCTTCTCCCCAGATTTCTCTGCTGAGCAAGACGGCTTGTCGGCAGTGCGGGGAGCTTGGCAGCGTGCGCAGCGTCTCATTCCCTATTCAGAGAACATAGGTTACGTGAGTAACCTGAGACGTTCTCTTTCATAGGTTCACTTCGACGCTGCGTAATGACGCATATGGGGAATGGTATACCACACACGCCAAGCTAAAGTGCTGCCGCATCTGACACGAACGTCAGGTAGACCTGAACAGCTGGATTAAGCTGATAGAACATGCAAACCCGAAGCCATGTCAAGATCTAAACTATAAAATTGAACAAAAGTGTGTCATGAGGACCATCCTGCCGCAACGGAAATGTCCTCCAAGAGCGCCCCCTTGGAGAGTGCTTAAAAAGAGGCCACACCTCTAGAAGAGTGTGCTCTAATGCCCAGAGGTGAAGGAACTCCGCGCAACTCATAAGCTAAAGAGATAGCCTTCGTCACCCAATGTGAAATGCTCTGCTTCGACGCGGCAAGCCCACGGTGGCCCGGCTCCGAAACACAGGTTTAGACTTCTAAACTGGTTACTTCCTCCAACCACCCGAACGATCAACATACATACATACAACATACAACATCAATGCCCTAACTGGGCAAAGCAAATGTAACCTCTCGTCCTCTGAGGACGCAAAAGGCGGAGGGTGGAAGGAATGGAGGATGGTGACCTACGAGCAGAAGGATGTGAACAAAACCTTGGGCACATAACCCAGCCTGGGTCTCAGAGAGAACTAACTAGGCCTGGAGCAAAAAAAAAAAAGTTCCGCCATCCGTGGCCGTTGAAGTAGTGAAGGAGGAAGATTCTTAAATCCAGTTTTTAAGGGTCAGATAAATCGCACGAAGGGAGCGATGCTACTGCTTTATGAAGGCAGAGAAATCTGGGGAGAAGATGGCGGGCGCGCCAGTATAGTTGAAAGATGATGAGCTATAGGGGTGGCGCTGCGCTATCAGCCACTGAATTGGCGTGATTCTATAAGGGCTTCAGACAAGCTGAGTACCCATGAGTACTCCATATGAGTACCCATGAGTACCCCATATGCGTCATTACGCAGCATCGAGGTGAACCTATGGAAGAGAACAGACTAATAGGTAACATTTAAATGATTAAGTAAGTTTGAGTAAGTCTATGTTTAAGTAAACAAATTATAATAAAAATACATTTTCAGCATGATGAGATTAAACACATTTAAGAATACAACATATTTATCTCAAATAATACTATTCATTGAACTTTCTATTTTTCAAAGAATCCTGAAAAAAATAGATCACTATTTTCACAAAAATAATAAACAGTTTTCAACACCGATAATAATGAGCACCAATGATATTAACCAATGTTGGGAAACTATTTAAATTACTTTTTTTTAAGTAATATAACGGATTACTTTTTTAAAAACATTTTTTTTTTTCTGACTAACTTTTTCAACTGTTACTCATTTTGAAAACATCTCTGTGAACAAACTCATTCACATCTCATTCAAATGATAACATACATCTTTTTAGCATGACGCAATCGGTCACGAGATACACGAGAGCCAATGACTTTTACAATCAATGCTGACGTAATGACACAATTGGTCATGAGACATACGAGAGCCAATGGAATTTCAATATGAAATCTAATGTAATGTTTCTTCAGGCGGCAATTTTTTAAATTTGATGTGTGCATGATCTTCGGCGGATGGAGACGCTGATTGCTTTAGAAGATTTTCTTCACACAAATAAATCATCTAGCCTCAAAACACTTTTACTTTTTGAATAAATTGTGGATGCAGTCATGTCTGCCTTTTATATCCAGTGTTTTATATCATATTACACACAAATGGGTAGATTTAAGGATGGGTTGGTTTATATGTTTAAATGTGTCTAACTAGCGTAAATACAAATAAATGTAAATAAAAATAACCTCCAACATGTCATAATGGCAAAATCATAACCCAATATAGAATTTCATTATGATGATATACCTTACTCATCTGTGTATGATGCCAAAGATTTCTCAACGAAATGAATGGAGCACCCTGCTCGTCGAAAAAGGTGTACCCTGCACGTTAAAATGTGATGCTGGTGGGTCCTGACCAAGCATCAATATTCTGTTTACCACTATGTGTGCTTATCCTGTGTGACTTCATAAGTAAAATTAAATTCGGACCAACTTTATATTAGGTGTCCTTAACTACTATGTGCTAGTATTTTAATTAGTAATTTGATACAGTGCACTTATTGTAAAAAATTAATGTTTTTACATTGTACTTGCATTTTTTAAATTACTTGCATGCAATTGTTTATGCTTAAGTCTACATTACCCTTAAAGGTGCCCTAGAATGAAAAATGTAATGAACCTTGCCATAGTTGAAGCTACACTGTGTGATATTTCCCCCCATCTAGCGGTGTAAAGGTATATGACAATCCAGTGAATATTAGTTTCTGTTCCTCTCAATTACGATTTCTTTTTTACTCCAAGATTAACATGGCTTCCAGTTCGACCTTGTTCATGAGTGCCATCGAGTGTTAAAATGCGAAAAGCGAAGCTTGAATTTACGGGTATGTCCCTCTTTGGCTAATGTACTTTCAAGACGGAGGGGCAACATGGCGACCGGCATTCGAACCCCTCACCCGTATGTATTTCCAATGGCATATTATAAACTTACGAGAATACTTTATTACTTGAAAGAAGTACATATACATTAATGAGCACATATATGTTTGAAAGAACTAAGTGTTTTAAGATAAGAATAAATTAAAAAAGTTACACAGTGTAGCTTTAAATAACAAGAGTTCAGTGCATGGACATCACATACAGTGAGTCTCAAACATCATTGCCTCTTCCTTCATATGTAAATCTTGTTTGTGAAAAACACCACGGACAAATAGGCTATTTTCAACACAACGGCAACAGTGACGCAATCGCTGAGATCCTTAATATGTATGCCCCCAACATTTGCATGTCAACCCATGTTCATTTTCAGGTGGAACTGCGCAATGCGCAGCTGTCGGGAGTTCAGCAGGTAAACAAGCGTCACGCGACGATAGCGAAAACTGTTCCAGGCTGTGCAGGACTTTTCAAAGCCTTCCCGGAGATAAATAATGTCAACAGTCATGGCTGATGTTTATTTACAATCGACTACCGCAATAATTTAATTCAAAGTTGTTTGTTCGCTCGGCCCATTTCACCACTGAGAGTTTTTCTAACGTGGGGCAATATAGTAGGATTCACTCAGCCTCTGATACTGAAGAAAGGGCCGACTCCAACCGTATTCCTGCAAGCAGTAAGTAGTGATTTTATTCACTAATTGACTGTCGAACCCATTTCAGATTAAATTGAAAGTTTCTTAGTAAGATAACATTACGATAATATCCCTTGTGTTGTCTAGATTCAACGCAAGATGCTAGTAAAATAACAATTGGAATCTCCAAGTAGCACACATAACAGTTTGTCAAATGACAAAGGTTAATATTATTTCCTACCAGTGTTGTCATAATATACAACAGTAGATACGTATGTCGATCCCTTTTAACGAATAGAAATCTGAATTAGCCTATATTTCATCATTAACTCATAACTCAGAAGCTAACTATGTTTGCTATTACTGTTTATTTGTTTACAGATCGCTCACTCGATTCTTGTAGCTAACGTCACCTTCTCCACCATCTAAGTTGAAACGATAGTCATTTGACAAGGCTTCTAGTCAATTTGTTAAATAAATATACATTTTTGAGAACTGAAGTATGATTATTTTGCAGCGGATGAGTAGTAAACATGACACTGACTATTGTGGCTTCTGCATTACTTTGTTTGGCTAAATAAATTGACTTTTAAATCAGTTCTCTACTGTCAAACTATAACGTTATTGTACAAACAACATATTTACGCGCTTGTGATTCAAAGTTGAGGGACAATTTCTAGGGTTGTAAATGGACCCACCACACCTGTCCCTAACTTTACCCTTAAACTTACGCATACCACCACACCTGTCTCTAACTTTACCCTTAAACTTACGCATACCACCACACCTGTCTCTAACTTTACCCTTAAACTTACCCATATCACCACACCTGTCCCTAACTTTACCCTTAAACTTACCCATACTACCACACCTGTACCTAACACCCTTAATCTTACCCACACCACCACACCTGTCCCTAACTTTACCCTTAAACTTACCCATACCACCACACCTGTCCCTAACTTTACTCTTAAACTTACCCACACCACCACACCTGTCCCTAACTTTACCCTTAAACTTACCCATACCACCACACCTGTCCCTAACTTTACTCTTAAACTTACCCACACCACCACACCTGTCTCTAACTTTACCCTTAAACTTACCCACACCACCACACCTGTCCCTAACTTTACTCTTAAACTTACCCACACCACCACACCTGTCTCTAACTTTACCCTTAAACTCACCCATACCACCACACCTGTCCCTAACTTTACCAATAAACTTACCCATACCACTACACATGTCCCTAACTTTACACTTAAACTCACCCATACCACCACACCTGTCTCTAACTTTACCCTTAAACTCACCCACACCACCACACCTGTCCCTAACTTTACACTTAAACTCACCCATACCACCACACCTGACCCTAACTTTACCCTTAAACTCACCCATACCACCACACCTGTCCCTAACTTTACACTTAAACTCACCCATACCACCACACCTGACCCTAACTTTACCCTTAAACTCACCCATACCACCACACCTGTCCCTAACTTTACACTTAAACTCACCCATACCACCACACCTGTCCCTAACTTTACTCTTAAACTTACCCATACCACCACACCTATTCCTAACTCTACACTTAAACTTACCCATACCACCACACCTGTCTCTAACTTTACTCCTAAACTTACCCATACCACCACACCTGTCCCTAACGTTACTCTTAAACTTACCCATACCACCACAATTTCCCTAACTTTACCCTTAAACTTACCCATACCACCACACCTGTCTCTACCGTTACCCTTAAACTCACCCATACCACCACACCTGTCCCTAACTTTACACATAAACTTACCCATACCCTTGCACCTGTCCCTAACTTTACACTTAAACTTACCCATACCACCACACCTGTCCCTAACTTTACACTTAAACTTACCCATACCACCACACCTGTCTCTAACTTTACTCTTAAACTTACCCATACCACCACACCTGTCTCTAACTTTACCCTTAAACTTACCCATACCACCACACCTGTCTCTAACTTTACACTTAAACTCACCCATACCACCATACCTGAATGAATGAATGAATGAATTAATGAATGAATGAATGAATGAATAAATAAATGAATGAATGAATGAATGAATGAATGAATGAATGAATGAATGAATGAATGAATGAATGAATGAATGAATGAATGAATGAATGAATGAATGAATGAGGCATTTATATAGCGCTTTCAAATGTACTACTGTACACCCAAAGCGCTTCACACTCATGTCTGGGGTCTCTCCTCAACCACCACCAGTAAACTTAAACTCTTGAGTTTGCTATTGCTTGAGTTGCTCTTGAGTATAACTTTACCCTTAAACTTACCCATACCACCACACCTGTCTCTAACTTTACACTTAAACTCACCCATACCACCATACCTGAATGAATGAATGAATGAATTAATGAATGAATGAATGAATGAATAAATAAATGAATGAATGAATGAATGAATGAATGAATGAATGAATGAATGAATGAATGAATGAATGAATGAATGAATGAATGAATGAATGAATGAATGAATGAGGCATTTATATAGCGCTTTCAAATGTACTACTGTACACCCAAAGCGCTTCACACTCATGTCTGGGGTCTCTCCTCAACCACCACCAGTAAACTTAAACTCTTGAGTTTGCTATTGCTTGAGTTGCTCTTGAGTATAACTTTACCCTTAAACTTACCCATACCACCACACCTGTCCTTAACTTTACACTTAAACTTACCCATACCACCACACCTGTCCCTAACTTTACCCTTAAACTTACCCACACCAACACACCTGTCTCTAACTTTAGCCTTAAACTTACCCATACCACCACACCTGTCTCTAACTTTACCCTTAAACTTACCCACACCACCACACCTGTCCCTAACTTTACCCTTAAACTTACCCACACCACCACACCTGTCTCTAACTTTACCCTTAAACTTTTCCATACCACCGCACCTGTCCCTAACTTTACGCTTAAACTTACCCATAGCATCACACCTGTCCCTAACTTTACTCTTAAACTTACCCATACCACTACACCTGTCTCTAACTTTACTCTTAAACTTACCCATACCACCACACCTGTCCCTAACTTTACCCTTAAACTTACCCATACCACCACACCTGTCCCTAACTTTACCCTTAAACTTACCCATACCACTACACCTGTCTCTAACTTTACTCTTAAACTTACCCATACCACCACACCTGTCTCTAACTTTACTCTTAAACTTACCCATACCACTACACCTGTCTCTAACTTTACTCTTAAACTTACCCATACCACTACACCTGTCTCTAACTTTACTCTTAAACTTACCCATACCACTACACCTGTCCCTAAATTTACCCATAAGCTTATCACCACACCTGTCTCTAACTTTACCCTTAAACTTACCCATACCACCACACCTGTCTCTAACTTTACACTTAAACTTACCCACACCATCACACCTGTCCCTAACTTTACACTTAAACTTACCCACACCATCACACCTGTCCCTAACTTTACACTTAAACTTACCCACACCATCACACCTGTCCCTAACTTTACACTTAAACTTACCCACACCATCACACCTGTCCCTACAAACAGTGGATATTTTTTTTTTTAATAAAATTGAATTTAAAACATATTCCCCCCAGTTTCACAGACAAGGATTAAACCTTCCCTAGACTAAAATTAATTGAAAGCAATTTGCAGTGACAAATATTAAAATCTGTCACTCCCATTGTTTTGTCTCAAGATGCACACCAATAAGTTTTTTTTTTTTTTTTTTTTTTTTTTTTTTTTTTTAAGGAACATTTATGAAAGCTTATAAAATGTCCTAATTGAACTAAGGTCTAATCCGGGCTTAATCTAAGTCCTGTCTGTTAAACCGGGCCATGCAGTCTCATTATATAACACACAGTGTTCAGTGTAAGTGTAAATACTTCTCTTAGACAACGGTCATCATTCCATCCTGCACTGTCTGCACCAATAACACAGCTCAGCAACAGTGTGACAGTATCATGGGAGATCTCACTTTGCCAGCCATTACTGAAAATTGAGAATTACAGGAAAGCAGCCAAGGGAACCGAGCATGTGTGCCATCACTCAAAGTTTTAAATCCTTCCACTAACTGTAACTGCATATTCAAAAATATGTCATAATCAAGGGAGTACAAGGGAGCGAAATAAACATTTATAGGATAATCTCTCACCATAAGAGGCTTTTAAAAAACACATTTATTTTATAGTACATTTTTCACTATTTGCAAATAAGGAATACCACATACCCATTAAGGCACTTAAAGCAAGGTCAAAAATAGAAAAAAAATGCTAGACTGAAGGAGAAACAACAACTATAAAGAAAATATAATATCATAGTTTAGGTTCTGCATGAATGTGCATTCTTCTGCAGTTTGTCTGTGTTTTGTCTACTTTTTTGTTTTGTTTTTGCATTCCATTGCATTGCATAATTGTGAAAAGCCCCTTACAGTAACTCTGACCACTGCTATCACCCATTGCAAACTGTACTATAAGTTAAACAGAGAGAAAGAGAGAAAGAATGAAAAGTGTGGGTTGTTAAAAGGGAGGATTTCATCAGAACTGAAAAAAGAAAACACAACAACAGAGGATTTAGTGCCACCGTGAACGAAATATAGAGAGAGCTCTCTATCGGCATGCAGATTGGTTACCAATGGGGCTCTTTCCGCTTTAATCTTGGTTTCTCTTTTTTAAAAGAGACTGCCCATCTGCCAAAGGCGAGTGCTTTCAATTGTAGAGTAAGCTAATGACCCTTTTTTTGTGTTTCTAGGAGCTTAAGATCTCTACTTTTGACGAATGCTGGCACCTGGGGCTTTGATAAACAGATCCTCTAGCTGCTCCTGTGCATGTGGGAGTCAAATGTTTCAAGGTTGAAATCATTGGCCTAATTTTTCCAACATTAAATGGCATAGGCTGTTGACATGTACTGAGTAGCTTTCGAAATTCAATGGTTATACAATCCCCTGTTCTGAATAATATGCATTCTTCACCGATGTGTTTCTCTCTCCCACTCAGCACATCACACTTCTGCCATATGGTGTCACACTCACATATAGAATCAATTCCTGCTTCCAGAACTCCTCTAATTCTTTTTGGGATTTCAGGGTTGGAGGTGTTTGCTAACACATTAACAAATGTAGAATATAGAAATATATTTAGACTACTACAACAGATTAAATAATAAGCTTGCTAATTTTGATTATTTGATTATAATCTTTATCTTATTTTTCTTTTTAGTTATAGCCTGCTTTTTGTAGTCAACCCTTTGGTTGGTAATTCATCCTTGGGGACCTATTTTAATGATCTAAGTGGATGGCCTAAACTAAAGCATGATACAGGTGCACTTGTGGTGTGTCTAAATCCCCTTTTACTATATCGACGTGAAAACTTCAGGCCGCCTGTTGCATGGTCTAAAAGGGTTGTCCCTATATTATTTTTTGCGTTTTTTTCTAGCAACTAATCAGAGTCTCATCTCCCATTCCTTTTGAAAGTCAGTTGTGTTCGCGCCATTCACTATATAAATGGTGGAATTTGCAAGTGAAAAAACTGAATGCTTTTATTTTTATTATTTAAAAATGTGCGTGTGCTGCTGCACATCGCTGTGTGTGTGTTATAAGCAGAGAGTACGCATGTATGTACTCATCTATATATGCATATTACTATTACTAATAAACATTTTAATTTGAATTGGTAAATGGCACATTTACAATGGCATGTTTTATGTTTGAACTAACTTTATGGCAGTACTAACTGTCAACCTGACATTTTCACAAGCGTTAAACCTAGGATATTGTGTGGTGCTGTGTCTAAAACTCAATTTCATATAATGATAGGTTAGCATAACTGAAACAGCCTTCAGATGCCATTTTAACCGTGACCAATAAAGCAAGTAAATTATGCCATAATATATTTTGGGTGTTCATCTGACATGTTTTCTGTTGGGATCCAATATCTGGCTAATGACAAACATTACTTTAGCTATTCATGTAAATACATAGCAAAAAAAATAAAAAAAATAAATAAAAAAATAATATATATATATATATATATATATATATATATATATATATATATATATATATATATATATATATATGTATGTATATATATATATATATATATATATATATATATATATATATATATATATATATATATGTATATATATATATATATATATGTATATATATATATATATATATATATATATATATATATATATATATATATATATATATATATATATATATATATATATATATATATATATATATATATATATATATATATATATGAAAAATACAGAAACACTTGTCATCATTATTTTTTTATTTCATTTTTTATTTATTTTTACATTTTATATGTCTGTAAAGGTTGAAAGCAGTAGATTACAATGATGTCTGTGAGATTTTATCCCCCCCCCCCCCCCCCCCCCCAAATGGACATACTGCAAATAAAAATTGAATTTAAAATACAATTGCATGAATATTACTCAACACAAACATTTGTGCAGTATTTTATTTTTTGAGTGGAAATTAATGCTACATATCAGAATAATGCAAGGCACAAAAAAAAAAAAAAAAAAAAAAAAAAAAAACCTGTAGTATGTCTGAATTCATTGTATTCCTAAAACAGCATTCAAAGCGTTCCTAGATGACCTACTGCTACCTGCAAGATTGTGAAGTGCACATAAAAAGGACACTTTTGTATCCTATTAAGTTTTTTTCTTTCTTTCTTTCTTTTTTTTTTTTTAATGGCATAGAAGCAAGGCCACATGACAATATCAAAATGGCTGTATTTCTGGATTGCATTCATACTAGCTATATAGAACATACTATTTTGTTGGCCGCGAAGCAAGTGAAAACTGACAATTAAGAAGACTCTTATGCTAACAGCTATATTATTCATTTTTGCAAACGCCAAGACAAAGCATTAAACCAAGCATGAGAAACTAGTATTTTTGTTCACTTACCTAGTGTATATTATAGGTCTAAAATCATTTTAAAACAATAATACAATGTAAAAAAAAAATGGTGTTTTTTGTTGGTTTAACTTAAAAAAGTAAGTAACCTGGTTGCCTTACAATTTTGAGTTCATTGAAAAAAAGGAGAAGTTGCTGTTTAGATTTAAAGGGGTGATGCATTGAGACATTATGCTTGCACAGTCATGTTACTCGTCCTGGGTCCACATTTCATTCAGTAACATTAGGCAATTTTCATTCATATGCTGTTTATTGACGATGATCACGTTATTTTTAATATGCAAATGATTACATGCGATCGCTCGTTTCACTGCATCTTCCTCGTGTGTGTTTTTTTATCAGGAGATTCAGTACTCTCATTCAGAAAATGCACAACAGCGCCCCCTAGCGTCCGACAGTGAAAACACGGAAAATTCTGTTATTGCCCTGGAAGCGTTTTCTCACAAATAACGGAAATTTCCGTGTTTGGCGGGGAAAGAGTTAAGTAAAAATATGTTCTTAAGAAAATATTTGAGAACTTCTTAAGAATTTTTCAAGAATTGCACTTATAGGAACCTTCTTACGAACTTCTTAGAATTTATCTTAAGAATTTCCGGGAATCCGGCCCTAGGTCCAGAAAACGAGGCTCTCAAATCAATGACTTATTAGAAGGGTACAATGCCACCTCTGTGTGTACGCTGCTTCTGTAGCCCCACACACCGACACAGCATTGTGATTAAAACACAATGCTGTGCCTTCTATATTGCATATGACAGGAATGGTGCAGCATGCTTATATGAGTAAAACAAGTTTTTTTATATCCGATAGTAGCTATTTCATTGTTACAAATCGTACTAATTATGCGCATGTGATGTGTCTAACAGAGTATACCAGGCTGTCACTGGCTGGAGAATCCCTTATTTGTTGGTTCTTTGCAAGATCAGACTTCCGCAGGGCTCGCAAAGCCCAACGTCCCGAGGCTTTATGTTTTCCAGACAGTCAACCAAAACGCAAGTACGTCGGCAGGCCGGTGAATCTCCATTGTGTTTGAAGAGCACACACGTGTGTGTGTGTGTGTGGTTCGCACTTATAGACACTGATGATTGAAAAAAATCAATCAATCACGGGTGGATTAGAGATAAATAATTGAGTTTGTTTGATAAAAACATTTTGAGACTGAGCCCTGTCAGAGAATTATTCCGGCCGCTTTCAAAACAATCCCTTCTACTCACGTGAAATGACAGGAGCTGAAGCTCATTAAATATGCATATCATATCAAATCCTACCCATGGGCGTTTACTTATAAGTCTTTAGTGTGGCACGACCATCAAAACCCAGTGTTTTGGAGAGAGCCTCAAAACCAGTGTTGAAGATAGCCTATTACGTATTAGTTATGATGTTTTTGAATGTAAAAATCACAAGAACATCATAAGTTAAAATCCAAGAACAGTATAAAAAATTTAAAAGCCAGTTCATGACACCTTTAAAAAGGCCACTACTTCAGAGTCTATGACTGGATCATTATTGCCATACTTATTATATTTATAGCATGTTAGATGTTTGACAACAGTTCTTCTAACCCTAACTGATGGAGTGTGTATAGCTTTTCTTTTCTTAAACAACATGTAGGAAGACACATCATGGCCATATTCCAGGATGACAATGTCAAGATTCATCAGCTCAAACTGTGAAAGAATAGTTGGGATGGAGCATGAAGAATCATTTTCACACATGAATTGGCACCTCTTCAGAGTCCAGACTTAAATTCATTGAAAGTCTTTGGGATGTGCTGGGGGAGATTTTAAAGAGTGCTGGACTCTTGCATTGTCAATACCCAATCTGGACCAAAAATAGATTCACCTCTTGATGGAAATAATGTCACACATTAATTTAATTTATTTGAGCAATCAATCTGGCAAGCTCATATAAATTAAATTTGTTCGTGGGAACATTTGGATGTCACCCCCTTTGAATTTGACCTTTTAGTCAATATTTAAAAAATTACCAAGGTGTTGCACTGCTAGACAGTAAATGTTTCCCTTGCAGGATTAAAGAAATTTGTAAAGCTCCCATCTGCTGTCGGAAATGTCATCCCTGTTCAGGATCAAACAGGAGAAGCGCTCAGTCTTGCATTCCTCTCAGCACCCATAGAATCCTAAAGTGCCTCTTTCAGGCCTGTCATAAAGGCCGGTTCAAGGTCAATGGACATGCATTGTGCATAACAGAGCCTTTGAGGTGGTAGACAAAGGCTGACATTGGGGAGGCAGTCACCAAACCAAAGCATTTTAACAGTAGATTTGCAGACATTTAGCGCAGGAGGGATTGGGGGTCGGTTTTAAGGCATGAGTGCATGAGTGTGAGGGGGCTTTCCTGCAGACCTGAATGTGAAAATGGATTTTAATGATGAAATGGAATAGGCTACTTAAAAAAAAAAAAAAAAAAAAATGATGAAGAGGCTTTCTATCATTAATATCAGGCTATACTGCAACATTTTGGATAAGGACAGTCTGTTTTGCAGCATCACATTTTGTTTGGCACATTTTACTGGCAACCTACACTTCCTGTGTCCATGAAGAATGCAGCTCTACCGAGTATACAAAAGTTTTGTAAATTATGAATTTGTTAAACGCGTGACAATGAGTGTGTGTTATGTTGGTGAAGGGGTCGCAGTTGTGTGTTATTTTGGTCCCAGTGAGTGTGTGTTATGTTAGTGAAACTGTCGCTGTGAGTGTGTGTGTGTGTTATGTTTGTGAAGCGGTCATAGTGAGTGTGTGTTGTGTTAGTGAAGGAGTCGTAGTGAGTGTGTGTTATGTTAGTGAAGCAGACGTAGTGAGTGTGTATGTTAGTGAAGGGGTCGCAGTTGTGTGTTATGTTGGTTGCAGTGAGTGTGTGTTATGTTAGTGAAACTGTCGCTGTGAGTGTGTGTGTGTTATGTTTGTGAAGCGGTCGTAGTGAGTGTGTGTTGTGTTAGTGAAGCAGTCGTAGTGAGTGTGTGTTATGTTAGTGAAGCGGACGTAGTGAGTGTGTATGTTAGTGAAGGGGTCGCAGTTGTGTGTTATGTTGGTCGCAGTGCGTGTGTATTATGTTAGTGAAACTGTCGCTGTGAGTGTGTGTGTGTTATGTTTGTGAAGCGGTCATAGTGAGTGTGTGTTGTGTTAGTGAAGCGGTCGTAGTGAGTGTGTGTTATGTTAGTGAAGCAGACGTAGTGAGTGTGTATGTTAGTGAAGGGGTCGCAGTTGTGTGTTATGTTGGTCGCAGTGAGTGTGTGTTATGTTAGTGAAACTGTCGCTGTGAGTGTGTGTGTGTTATGTTTGTGAAGCGGTCGTAGTGAGTGTGTGTTGTGTTAGTGAAGCGGTCGTAGTGAGTGTGTGTTATGTTAGTGAAGCGGACGTAGTGAGTGTGTATGTTAGTGAAGGGGTCGCAGTTGTGTGTAATGTTGGTCGCAGTGAGTGTGTGTTATGTTAGTGAAACTGTCGCTGTGAGTGTGTGTGTGTGTTATGTTTGTGAAGCGGTCGTAGTGAGTGTGTGTTGTGTTAGTGAAGCGGTCGTAGTGAGTGTGTGTTAAGTTAGTGAAGCGGATGTAGTGAGTGTGTATTTTAGCGAAGGGGTCGCAGTTGTGTGTTATGTTGGTCGCAGTGAGTGTGTGTTATGTTTGTGAAACTGTCGCTGTGAGTGTGTGTGTGTTATGTTTCTGAAGCGGTCGTAGTGAGTGTGTGTTATGTTAGTGAAGTGGACGTAGTGAGTGTGTATGTTAGTGAAGCGGTCGTAGTGAGTGTGTGTTATGTTAGTGAAGTGGTCGCAGTTGTGTGCATGTTAGTGAAGCGGTCGTAGTGAGTGTGTTATGTTAGTGAAGTGGTCGCAGTGAGTGTGTGCTTTATAGTAAAGCAGACACAATTATTTAGGCCTACTTTTGGTGGGGGTATTATGCAACTTGTCTATATTCATGGTAAAACTACTCAAATATATCAAATAAAATAGACTGCATATCTAAGATTTATTTATATCTTGTTGTCTTAAATTTGTTTATTTTGTCACACTGATAAATATAAATTTCAGTAAAACTTTAGTATGGGAAACACATATTCACTATTAACTATGACTTTTGCCTCAATAAACTCCTAATTTACTGCTTATTATTACACGGCTCTGTGAAATACTTGATTCTGATTGGTCAATCGCGCATTCCAGCGGTACGTTATTTCCAGATAACACCCGCTCATACGGGTACTACGAGTTATCTTGACCGGTACTACTTCTATGCTTAACGCTGGCGCCATCTTGTGGCTTAAACAGCCGTGGGTTACAATGGAAGACTTCAAGGCAGGTTTCCTTTATAACGTTTTTAATATAGATCTTTTTCTTACACAAACGCATCGATTCGAATCAGAAGGCTCTATTAACCCATCTGAGTCGTGTGGAGCACGTTATTTGACGGACAGCTGCATTTTTTATGGACTTCAAACACAACTACAACAACTGCTGGGATTAACTTTAGCCTGGACTTTTAAAATATAACTCTGATTGTATTTGTCTGAAAGAAGAATGTCATATACACTTACGATAACTTGAGGGTGAGTAAATCATAGGCTTGGTTTCCTTTTTGGGTGAACTAACCATTTCAGCATTCATTTTCAACATTTAGCAAGGGCATATAGCAAATCTTCAGCAATAGATAAAGGCTTAAAGCAGATTGGAACTGTTTTCCTTCGCGGAAGCTTTGCGTAAGAGCTAATAAAATATTTAATCTCGAGACAATATTTTGTGTCTAATAATTATTTATTTGAGACTAGTAGCCGTGTAATAAGCGGGATTATGTACACCCAGCCGTTCGCGTCGGGGTCCTGATCACTCTGTCGGGGTTTATTCTGCGATAACAACCGGCTGGGTGTACATTATCCCTTACTTAATAGTTAGTAAGGTAGTTTTTGTAGCATTTAAGTTTAGGTATTGGGTAGGATTAAGGGATGTAGAATAAGGTCATGCAGAATAAGGCATTAATATTTGCTTTATAAGTACTAATAAACAGTCAATATCCCAGTAATATGCATGCTAAAAAGCAACTAGTTAATAACTGAACCTTAAAATAAAGTGTTACCATATTTTCATATATTGGTGTAGGCAATTTTTCTTTGTTTTATGTAAATATTATTCAATGATTTGTCATTTGTATTTGCTCAGTAGCTTTTAGTTTCATGGCCTAGTTGTAATAACGGTTTGTATATGGTCCGACAAATACAGGAATGGGCCACATACAGTATGTTTTAGACTGGGTATATTTTGCGTTACGTCATCAGCCCCTTCCGCTAATTCAGACTTCAGTCATCTATTGTTGTACACACGGTACTGGAGAAAGGAGAAAAACTGCACCAAGACATCAAGGTTTGACTACTTAGAGATTAAGTTAGCCCCTGATGGTAAGTCCCCATGCTAAAACCTGTACCTGTATCTGTTTTTATGGCCATTCAAATTATATGTGCATTATGACAATTTGTCACGGATGGCTGCTATAACACAGCACACGATAAAGGAGAATTCAAAATGAACAGTCTTTATTAAATCCGGACATGAGAACAGGAAACAAAACCACATAGAATAGACAAGACAGGACAAAGAACTGAGAAAAAAAAAAAAAAGAAAAAAAAAAACGGTGAGTACTAAAAGAGGGAACTAATGAGTTAATTCAATGACAATATGTGACCAGAATCAGGCAGGCCCATACATGAAACTAGGACACGCAGGTAATTACGGATAACAAAAACACAATTAAACAAAGCATACATTACACAATTATTATTGTATGAAACCAAAATATAAAATGTCATTATTTATATTTTTATTTATTTTAATGTCATGTTTTATTAGTAATTTATTTGTTGTAAATTTGTATAGCTTTATCTAGGCATTATAGACCTTCTTGTGCACAGAGAGCAATAATATGTTTTTGTTGACATGAAACGTGTTCATAGGCAAAACATTATATTTATGCTATCAAGCATCTCAGACGAACAACATGTGAATATCCGCTTACATGGAATTAATCCAGATTCAATAAAAACATCTGCAACTAAACTACTAGAGCTGTTTCTGACACAGAGCTACAGTATTTCAAAGAATAGAACTGTTGGCTGAATGAACATGAAGCTGTTTTGAAGAAACATTAGCATAGCAAATGTGGCATGTCCTCACAATGCTTCAGTCGAACGAACAAAGAGTATTTTGATCCATACAAAAAAAAAACATGATTTAGAATCATTTGATCCTTTGTGTTCAATAGTGTTCAGCCACAATGGTCGACAGTGTTAGAAAAGGATTATTGTTGTTGTTATGTCAAAAAAAAAAAAAAAAAATGTGTTGTCTTTATAAGCATACAGGGTCAGCACATCCTTTTCATTTCGTCTGAGGCAAAGGAACTTATAATTCAATACGTCTCTCTCTCTTTCTCTCTCTCTCTCTCTCTCTCTCTCTCTCTCTCTCTCTCTCTCTCTCTCTCTCTCTCTCTCTCTCTCTCTCTCTCTCTCTTTTGAGTCAGATATGAAAACGAGATGTTTGGTGGATTATAGAAGATGTGTCAGACTAATCCATGGATTTCAACTGGTATTGAAATGTTAACGTAAGAATATGCTCTCAGTTGGGTGAGTCAAAGTAACATTCACGTCCACAGTGAATACATGGAAGACAGAGTGAGAATAGAACTGGGCCAACAACTGCTTGTGCATGAAATGTGAACTCTGGACACTGGCCAGCATTATGTCCAAAAGCAGCATAATAAGCAGCATACAATTCTGGAAATTGATAAGCAGAGGAGGCAAATAAGGCCCACAGTAATAGTGGGAGGGGAGGTGGCCAGATAGGTCGCAGAGACATCTGGATCAAAAATCTGTTTCCTTCCTCCAACCTGTCCAACCTCCAGCCCCTGAGAGGGAAAGCCAAGACCGCTCGTCTGCTTCTGTTTGTGACTAGTAACCACATTCCCTTGAAAAACAACATCCTGATATTCCTGGCAATATTGTCCTGAGTTCAAAGGTGTTGTTCAAAGGGACGGCTCTTCTGGGTCACTCAGCCTTGACCACTACCCCACCTGCCATTTGTTATTAAATGTATGCGACATGACAGGTCCACTCTGGAGTTCTGCTTGATGACCCCATTACTGAAGGGATTGACTCTCCATCTGCCAGGCTCTCCTGATGTGCTCTTCCTAAAGGTTCCTTCTATTAAGTTTGAACACACAGATATCAGGCATCAGGCATTCTTGATATTGTATGTTTTGTTGACTTGTGATTCAACGATTGAGTTTAGTTGTACACTGTAAAAAAAAAAATTGTTTGGTTTTTATTGGTTTAACTTAAAAAAGTAAGTAACCTGGTTGCCTTAAAATTTTGAGTTTATTGAAATTAAAAATTTGAGTTGATACAATGAAGGACATTTGTTTAATAAATAGAAACTTAAAATATTATTGTATCTGAACCACATCTAAAATATGAAAAATCATGAAAAAATAGCACTATTTGACATGTTTAACTGCATCATCAGAAATAAAACACACACAATTACCCAATATGCTTTACAAAATCTTTTAATAATATTTTAATAAAGGTTGTCGAATCTCAAAAAAAATGTTCTTTGTATTTACTCAAAATTTTAATTTCAATGAACTCCAAATTTTAAGGCAACCAGGTAACTTTTTTTCTAAATATTTTTTTTTTTTTTTACAGTGTAGTAAACAAGAATATATTATTTCTGATCCCAGCAAGCAATTTCCATTTTGCATTTAAAAGACATAATAGACTAAAACAAGGCACAATTTGGACAGTCAATGAACATTTAAAAGATGTCAAGCAATAGACGGGTGCCTATTGTTATTGCCTAACAATAGACTAGTCATCTAGAACATAAAAATGTCAAAGAAATTAAATGAAACACCTTGTATTCACTGTTGATTTTGCATACTTGATGGAATAGCATACCTCTTGCAAGTAATTTTAGCAAAAACTACACGACCAAACTCATAGCCGGACCGAGGCTGTAAAATGATGGCTATTGCTTGCTGGGATTCTTCATAGTTTATTTTCCCTTTTTTATGACAATACAACTGGTCAAAAAAATATTTAGTAAAGTATAATTAAATGCGAAAACATCATTCTTCAAAATATGTTTTGTGTTCCACAGAAAACAGAACGTCATAGGCCTACAGAATTCGTAACAACATGAGGTTGAGTAATATAAATTTCATTTTTGTACAAATTATGTCTTTTACAGAGAGGAATCTGTATTGAAGCCTGAAATAAATTGTCACTTTTGGGGGTTGGTTTGGTTTTGACACATAAAACAAAACACAAATATATCATCATTCTAAAACAAGTTAATATTTTGAGTGAAATGGATCAACTGACTGATTATTTAAGTGATTTAAAAATGTTGAATCCATTATAAAGGATTGTGAAATTGGTTTTAATTAATAATACATCATATATTAATAATTCATTAAAATTCATGTCACACAAATGTGTTAAGTGCTCTGAGTTTGGTGTAGAATTAAAACATTTATATTCAATCTCTCTCTCTCTCTCTCTCTCTCTCTCTCTCTCTCTCTCTCTCTCTCTCTCTCTCTCTCTCTCTCTCTCTCTCTCTCTCTCTCTCTCTCTCTCTCTCTCTCTCTCTCTCTCTCTCTCTCTCTCTCTCTCTCTCTCTCTCTCTCTCTCTCTCTCTCTCTCTCTCTCTCTCTCTCTCTTTGACATCCACACCATAGCATCTGTATAAAAGCTTTCAGTTGAACCTAGTTGAGTTTTTTTTTTAATGTTCGTTCCACCAGAGATATTCGACACAAAGTGCCAGTCAGCCCCATTCTTCCTTGTATCAATATTGTTGCTGTCATTTTACTCAATGAACCCCTCTTTTTGTAAACATTCCCCTTGACAAGAACGTAACCAATTTAATGATGAAATCAGAGCAGTATGATGGAATGTAAACATTTTAAAAAGGAGATCACAGGGGAGAAAGGAATATTGAATGTTTTATGTCAGAAGTCTCTTCCCCCAGGTATCAATTCATAATTGCTTTAGATAATAGGGATTCAATCATTTATGTTCCATTTGGGTCTTGGGAGAATTGTCGGAAAAGTACTATATGTCTTAATCTAATTAAGGTGTGAGTCAGACCGGAAGGTAGATGAGGGATATTGAGGGAAAGGGGAGAGTGGAAAAGAGAGCAGACACGGACTGGTTAGAGAGACATGCTCTTGGTAACAGTTGTAAGAAGCTATAACTGCTTTCTCTCGTATGCTAATAATCCTGTTTGATTCCTGTGATTTACATAATATTACAGTCATAATAAAATGCTCTTTTTTTACACTGATTTCCACTGAATGTATTTGTGTTCGGTACAGTTTGGTACAACTACTTTAGATGTAGCATTTATGTCTAAGGAGACACTCCACCTTATCGCTTAGCCTGATTGATCTCTTCATCAGCAGAAAATATACCATAAGTATTGGTTATGGCCTCTTACAATCCTACTGAGACAGACTGTCACCAAACCCCATTAACATCCTGATGTATACGAAGCTTCAGTTTGTGAAGACAGCAATTTCAGAAGGGAAATTACCTTAACAAAAGAGACTAGTGCTGTACTCCGATGATGTGGTTAAAAACGGCAGAACTTGGAAACAGATTGTGATTGACAGCAGGTCTGAATATGAAAAAAAATCTTTGTACGGCATTCGAAGGTGTTAGTGATGATGTCTCAGAAAGGGTTTAGCTTTTAGAGGACTGAGATTATTTTGAGAGACAAATATGATTTTTTTTTTGTTTTGTACCTCCCACATTGGCCTTCAGTAACCTTGATTTGCCCATAGCTAAAAACTAAAAGCAGTTTGCGTTATCATGTCTCAGCAGTGCACAAGTCAGGTTTTGGACTGAGGGAATTGAGTGAATTTCTTGAATTTCGAACTTTTCCATTTCTGGTTTGTGTGTGTGGAATGTAATGTTTCTTTATATGTGGACAGGCACTAGATTAGTCCATTGTACATTATCATGCACTGACAGATTGAGGTCACAGAACAAAACAGTCACACTATAGGAGGTTAACACACACAGTTAGGCCTGATAGTTTAGTTTTACTCCTATCCTCAAACAGAAAAAGTTCAGTAATCATAGGTTTTTGTATAAAAAGTGCGAAATGCACACATGCATTTTTTTATGTCTGAAATGTAAGCAATGTATGTATTGGATAACTTTTAAAGATGTTTACATCTGCTGTTAGATTATTGAATCCAAACCAGTTAAGGTTGAATTAATTAATAATGAATATTGAATAAATAGGTTGATTTTAGTGCATTTAATCGATGAGATTAATGTGAAAACACGTAATGACATTTTTATTTTAACTGACATTATAATGAGTTTATTCTTATAGTATTTACCGGACCTTTAAATCAGAACCTCACCGGTCCTCACTTAATCTTGACTGTCCATATTGTAAAGGCTTCTTACAAACAACTATTTAAATGTAAAAGTAAATATCCGGTACTAAATGTGGACGTGGGAAACTCAAGAGTGCTCAAGAGGTCTCGAAGCAATGACGCAACCTTGTTACAAATGTAATGATGGCAAAAACAGATCATATGAAAAAGCGGAGAAGGGAATATTGAATATTTTATGTCAGAACTCTTCCCTCAGGAATCAGTTGATAATTGCTTTAGCTAATATGGATTCAATAATGTACGTTCCATCGAAATGATAATGATGTGCTCAAATCAGACATATTAATTTAAATAATACAAATATTGATTATGCAGCAGAAGAATTGCTAAATAAACCTTTGAACTACAAAGACGTTGGATAGCAGTTGAACGGGGCCGTTTTGTATTTGTGCAGGCAGTAGGAAAGCCTCGTTGAAGGAACTCACTGCAGACTTTATGAGAGCGGAGAGGGACGCTGGTGTCTGCAGTGCAGTAGCTTCTCTCAGCATGTACATCATGCCTTCTCTTTCTGACAGCACCATTACTGCCTCAACGATTTGAGGATAATGACTTTCTAAATGCTGGGCTTTTTATCCCTTCATCACACACCTTGCTAAATATGGAGTCTCTTCTTGTTCTTTTTATTCCTCATTTTTATGTGTTTACTGTCATGACCATTTGTATTCCACATGTTAAATGACAGTAAAAAAAGAAAAAAAGAAAAAAAAGACAAAAAAAGCGTATTATTAATATTGATTTCATTGTTGTTGTTGTTTTTTTGTTTTTTGGAATGGCTGTTAAATAGTTTATTTAAATTTAAAAGTGTATGTGTCTGTGTGTGTTGTAGGGGGCATGTTTTGTGAAATAATTTTGTGGGTAAGACATATTGACAATTTATTTTTTATTTTTTTTTTACAAGGTATATCAAGAAGAGGGTGAAATATGAGGACATTAGCCATGTCTTTTCACTTTTCAAAATGCTTATAAATCATACAGGATGCATATATATATATATATATATATATATATATATATATATATATATATATATATATATATATATATATATATATATATATATATATATATGTTTTTTTTTTGGTTTTTTTTTGAGAAAGTACAAATGCAGAATGTTTTCTGTGATGGGTAGGTTTAGGGACAGGGGCAGTGTAAGGAAATAGAAAATACGTTTTTTATGGTATAAAAACCATTACGCCTATATGGCATGTCCCCACATTTCACAAAAACAAACGTGTGTGTGTGTGTGTGTGTGTGTGTGTGATATATTTATAAACAATGGTTGTCTTCGTTGTGACATTTCATTTCAGAGTACGGCTGGATTGTTCTTCAACTCTGACTGGACATCATGTGATCCCCATGGAGCAGCGCCTAGATGTTGCGGTGCTGAAATATTTATCAGTTTAATGCTGTTTCGTGTTTTTGTCAGTGTGGTTGATTGTTAATATGTATCTTTCCAGGAAATGCCTTAAGTCTGCCCGAAGGATGCTGGTTTCTGGTTGTTGAAGATTCTTTACCATTTGCTGTGGTTTGCACTTGATTATTGGTTCACTAATTTTGCAGTGTGCGCACAAGTGTGCACATCATAAGTGTGACATTTTGGGCCAGATCACTGAAGGGTATGTGTCTCTGGTGATCATCCTCTGCCTTCTTGTTCAAGTTTATTAAAGCTATTTATTCTTCTAGTGTGGTATGCAACTTGTTTTACTATCTTGTTTATTGCACTAGAGTGACACCCTATGGCTCTATGCCATTTAATAATGAAGCTTTTAATAAATGTTTCATATTACAACTTACATTTATTTCTTTATTCAGCCAACTGCACCATAATAATGTCTCATATTTGACTTTTGTCAGTATGTTAATACTACACACATATTTAATGTCTCACTTTGAACATTTTATTTTTTGTTGTTTATTGTTGAAACATCAGAATGTACATGTGTGTGTATATATATAAATAATCGTGGTGTATCTCCCTCTAGCCAAACCCTGGGGTGCAGCAAATAACCATTTTTGGATGCTAACACCAAAGGAAGCCATCATAAAGAAGTCCATATGTTTTCCATGTTTGAAAAGCATATATAAAAAAGCTCTGTAGACAATTGAAAGTACATTTTTAGATCTTATAAGTAGCTGTTAAACATACATTTGAATACCATTTATACACAGGCGCATACAAGAAGTGGGGCACACTCACATAAAAAAAATAAAAATAAAAAGGGATTGGATATAAATTACACAGTTTCGGAAAGAGATCTTAAGTACATACACATATTCCATTTTTTCAATTGTAAAATGGGTAAAAGATTGTGCTTTCGGATAGGCTGTGATTTGTTGGCAGTGGTTCTTTTCTGAGTAGCCTAAAATTGTTTCAAATTCAAGTATACTATTCCTCAGAATCTTTTTCTTCACACAGCGTTTGAGTGCTTCTCTAAAATCTAGTGCTGAGATGCAATCAACTTCAAGTGGACTCGGATGAACCCAGAAGACCCAGAACAGACATGTGATGATAACCTGACATGAGTGGGATGTCATTTGTTTTAACTCAAGTAGCATTAAGTAGTTTTGGTTATGTCATTATTTTTTTATTTACCGTGAAGACACAACAACAAGGATTATTTCATTATAAACATAAACCCTTTGGGTTATGGTTGTAGTTTGATGTGAGATATGATGTTCATGCTCTGATATACCAGTCACAAAACATGAAGACAAGAGAATGCGCTACATGTCAGTGAAATGTTAATTTGGTTCCGACGCAGAGAATTCTTGCTTGATGCAGGGCTCAACTTGAAAACATAAAGGCTGACTATTGTCAAAAGAGAAATGCCAGTGTACTCTCCAAGAGAGTTAACATTATTTTGTGGAAAGGAGTCTTCTGCTATAACAGAACTCTTTAATCAAGTGACAGACAATAGAGCACATGTCAATGAATGAGTTCACGGCCTATTTAATTGGTTTCTGCAACTGTATGGAGCTGCAATACATGCAGTTTCCTTTTCTTTTTCTGCTGCCAATTGTCAAAAAAAAAAAAAAAAAGTGCAATGCCTCCTTTTTTAAAGAGGTCTGAGTAAAAAAATAAAAAAATTAACTTTTTTGTCCTTCTAACAACAATAATCAATTCTAGTATTAATGATATGTATTCGCCAGTAATTTATGTTAATACTGCAAACATTTTGAAACTAAAACTTAAAATAAACTACAGTGCTAATTAATTAAAATGACCATAGCATAGGACAAGGAAACCCTGAACTTAGAAACTGCTGTAACGGATTCACAGAGGCAGGATTCAAAAGCAAGTAATTAGTTTATTTGACGGATAGTGTCACAGAAGTCAAAACTCAGAACACTGAAGAAGTCCGGATAAGACAGAGCAGTGAGAGAGGCTCTGTTGGCGACACGGGCAGGCTGTGAGCAGCTGTGACTCGGGAGGTCGGTACAGGTAATCCGGGAAGGGATCCAGCGTTTCACGGAAGGGGGAAACGACAACCAACACGGAGACACAAGGGGAAACATCCAACAACGCTCTGACAAAGACAAGAGAGAAACAGAGAGACTAAATAGTGTGAAGGTGATGAGTTGCAGCTGGTGCAGGTGATCAGCCACAGGTGCGTGATGAGCCAATCCCAGGCTCCGCCCTCACCTACATTCAACACGCACCCAAGAGTGAGACAGGGAATCCATGAACCGTGACAGTACCCCTCCCCCTAGGAGCGTCCCCTGACGCTCCCAGCCGACCTTACCTGTTGATTGTAATCATCAATAAGGGAGTGATCCAGAATGTCCCTAGCAGGAACCCAACTTCTCTCCTCCGGACCGTAACCTTCCCAGTCCACCAAGTACTGGAAACCGCGTCCCCTCCGTCTAGAATCCAGAATGCGATTAACCGAATAAGTTGGTTCCCCATCTACGAGTCGCGGCGGTGGGGGAACCGGGACTGGCGGATTAAGGTGGGAGTGAAAAACAGGTTTGATTTTGGATACATGGAAGGCGGGATGAATCCTCCTGTACGCCGGAGGGAGTTTGAGGCGGACTGTCACCGGACTAATGATCTTGGTGACAGTGAACGGGCCGATAAATTTGGGAGCAAGTTTATTAGATACGGAGCGGAGAGGAATGTTCTTGGTAGAAAGCCACACTTTTTGACCGACGACGTAAACGGGAGGCTTAGACCGGTGGCGATCGGCTTTAGCCTTGGTGCGCGCTCCCACCTGGAGCAGAGTCTCACGGGCTCTGGTCCATGTGCGATGACACCTCTGGATAAAGGCGTGAACAGAGGGGACCGCGACCTCGGAATCCAGACTAGGAAAAATAGGTGGCTGGTAACCTACACTACACTCAAATGGCGAAAGGCCCGTAGATGACACTGGTAACGAGTTATGAGCGTACTCAACCATAGAGAGTTGCTGGCTCCAGGATGAAGGATTCTTGGATACCAAACATCGCAACACTCTTTCCAGATCCTGATTGGCTCTCTCGGTCTGACCGTTGCTTTGGGGGTGATAACCCGAAGACAGACTAACCGTGGCTCCTAGTAATTTACAAAACTCCTGCCAAAATTTGGACACAAATTGGGAACCTCTGTCGGAGACCACGTCCATCGGGAGGCCATGTAACCGAAAGACGTGGTCTACTACAGATACCGCTGTCTCCTTGGCTGAGGGTAATTTGGGCAAGGGAATGAAATGTGCTGCCTTCGAGAATCGGTCCACGACGGTCAAAACGACCGTCTTGCCCTGGGAGGGCGGGAGGGCGGTAACAAAATCTAGAGCGATGTGGGACCAGGGTCTCGAAGGAACAGACAACGGCTGAAGTAACCCATGGGGAGGTTGGTTAGATGTCTTACCAACCGCACAGACCGAGCAAGCCAAAACAAAACTGCGAATGTCGCGAGCCATAAGTGGCCACCAAAATCGTTGCTTTATTAAACTGCAAGTGCGGTTTACCCCTGGATGACAAGCAATGTTGGAGCAGTGACCCCATTTGAGGACCTCGGATCTTAACCCCTCCGGAACGAACAAACAACTCGGTGGGCCGCCGGGCGGGGGCGTTACCCCTTCTAAGGCCACTTTGACCTTCGATTCGATCTCCCATGTGAGTGTAGAGATAACTATCTTCTCTGGCAAAATACACTCGGGAGTAACCGGGCGTTCGGAAGCATCAAAAATACGAGATAAAGAGTCGGGTTTGATGTTTTTAGACCCGGGGCGGTACGAGAGAACAAAGTCAAAACGTCCGAAAAAAAGTGCCCACCGAGCCTGCCTGGAGTTGAGTCTTTTAGCAGATCTAATATATTCAAGGTTCTTATGATCCGTCCATACAATAAAAGGTACCCCCGACCCTTCAAGCCAATGACGCCACTCCTCCAACGCTAACTTGACGGCCAACAACTCTCTGTTACCAATGTCATAATTGCGTTCGGCAGGAGAAAGACGATGGGACAAAAACGCGCACGGGTGCATCTTGTCATCTGAGGGAGAGCGCTGTGAAAGAACCGCTCCTACCCCCACCTCTGACGCGTCGACCTCTACCACGAACTGACGTGTGGAATCAGGGGCGACTAAGATGGGAGCCGAAACAAAGCGGCTTTTAAGTTTGGCGAATACAGCCTCGGCTGTATCGGACCACCTGAACGTCGTTCGGGGAGAGGTCAAGGCAGTCAGAGGTGCGGCTAGTTGGCTGAAATTGCGAATAAAACGCCGATAGAAATTGGCGAACCCCAGAAACCTCTGTAGGGCCTTACGGGAATCTGGACTTGGCCAATCCATCACAGCCTTAACCTTGTCGGGATCCATGCGCATTCCCTCCGATGACACGATGTACCCTAAAAAAGGAACAGACTGTGCATGAAAAGCGCATTTCTCCGCCTTGACAAAAAGCCCATTCTCTAGCAACCTCTGAAGCACTCGTCTGACGTGTCGAACATGTTCCTGGAGAGACGAAGAAAAAATCAAAATGTCATCCAGGTAGACATATATGAATTGGTCGACCATGTCTCTCAACACATCATTGACGAGTGCCTGGAAAACCGCTGGGGAGTTGGAAAGGCCGAAAGGCATGACCAAATATTCAAAATGCCCCCTGGGGGTGTTAAATGCGGTTTTCCATTCATCCCCCTCCCTGATGCGAACCAAATGATAAGCGTTACGTAAGTCCAACTTCGTGAAGACGGATGCTCCCTGTAACCTCTCGAAAGCTGAAGACATCAACGGCAAAGGATAGGTATTCTTTACCGTGATGTTATTCAGCCCTCGGTAATCAATGCAAGGTCGCAGAGAACCATCCTTCTTCCCCACGAAGAAGAACCCCGCCCCCGCTGGAGAAGAGGAAGGGCGGATGAATTTGGAGGCTAGAGAATCAGAAATATATTTCTCCATGGCCTCCCTCTCTGGAATAGAAAGAGAGTATAGTTTGCCCTTAGGCGGAGACTTACCTGGGAGTAAATCTATAGCACAGTCATAGGGACGATGCGGAGGAAGAGAAGCAGCTCGGGACTTACTGAACACTTCCTTCAGGTCGAGGTACTCCGGAGGCACGTTAGACAGATTCACCGTCTCACTCTGAAAAACAGAACGAGACACAGACGAACAAGCAGACACCAAACAAGACTCATAACATTTATCACTCCACGCAGACACAGAGTTTTGTCCCCAGTCAACCCTTGGATTGTGTAACTCCAGCCAAGGGTGACCGAGGACAATGGGAGCCAAAGGGGAGTCCAGGATGAAAAATGAAATGCGTTCAGTGTGGTTGCCGGAAGTGATCAGTGTGAGTGGTTCAGTGGTGAATGAAATGTCAGGGAGAACTTGTCCGTTAAGTGCGTTGACAGAAATGGTGTTCTTGAGTGCAATGGTGGTTATGTTGAGTTTATGAACCAGGGCAGAGTCAATGAAGTTACCTTCCGCTCCCGAGTCGAGAAGGGCAAGGCTGGAATAATCCTGAGCTGCCCACAGCAATCTCACCGGGAGGAGAGTGGAGGATGAGGTCTTTTCCACGGAGATCCCGCCCGACAGTAGCCTTCTTTTTACCGCCGGGCGTGGTCTTTTACCGGGCAGGAGTCTAGCAGGTGTCCGTTCCCGCCGCAGTACAGGCAAAGACCACGGGATCTCCGTCTCGCCTTCTCCTCCCGGGAGAGCCGAGCTCGACCCACCTGCATGGGCTCCGGGTCGAAGGTGTGGCTGACCGCATCCGTAGTGCTGGCCTGAGGGCATTCGACGCTCCCAAGCTGAGGCTCCATCCTGGACCTCAGCCGACTCAGACGAGCGTCCACCCTCAACGCAATATCGATGAGACCGTCAATCTTCTCCGGAAGGTCGATGGTAAAGATCTCCTTCTGGATGCGGTCAGCCAGCCCATGCAGGAACATGTCCCACTGTGCCTCCTCGTTCCACTTGCACTCGGCGGCCAGGGTGCGGAACTCGATGGAATAATCCGAGACCGAGCGGTTACCTTGACGGAGCTCTGCGAGTTGACGTGCCGCTTCTCTTCCGGTCACCGCTCGGTCAAACACCCTTCTCATCTCCGCCGCCAGCGTCTGGAACGAGGAGCAGCAAGGATGTTGATTCTCCCACACCGCCGTTCCCCAAAGTGCGGCTCGTCCAGAGAGCAGGGTGAGGACGAATGCCACCTTGGATCTCTCCGTGTTGAAAGTCTGCGGTTGAAGAGCGAAAAACAAGGAACACTTGGTAAGGAAGGCTCTGCAAAAATTGCTCTCACCGGCATAACTCTCGGGGGTAGGCAGACGTGGTTCCGGTTGCCGCGATGCGGATGGTGTGTGGGGAATCGGCGGTGGGTCGGGCACAGTGGGACCGACGAGTTGTTGCATCTGTTGGGTCAGCTCGGCCACCCGTGCCACCAAGGTGTGTACTGCCTTTCCTGTGGCAGTTAAGTTCGCCTCCTGCTGGTCCAGTCTCTCGTTGCTGCTGGTCAGTAGGGCGTTGATACTCGCTGAATCCATGGTTGGTCAGAGCGTTCTGTAACGGATTCACAGAGGCAGGATTCAAAAGCAAGTAATTAGTTTATTTGACGGATAGTGTCACAGAAGTCAAAACTCAGAACACTGAAGAAGTCCGGATAAGACAGAGCAGTGAGAGAGGCTCTGTTGGCGACACGGGCAGGCTGTGAGCAGCTGTGACTCGGGAGGTCGGTACAGGTAATCCGGGAAGGGATCCAGCGTTTCACGGAAGGGGGAAACGACAACCAACACGGAGACACAAGGGGAAACATCCAACAACGCTCTGACAAAGACAAGAGAGAAACAGAGAGACTAAATAGTGTGAAGGTGATGAGTTGCAGCTGGTGCAGGTGATCAGCCACAGGTGCGTGATGAGCCAATCCCAGGCTCCGCCCTCACCTACATTCAACACGCACCCAAGAGTGAGACAGGGAATCCATGAACCGTGACAACTGCTTACACATTCAAAAACATGTTAGTTTTAAAAAGCCTTGCTCATAATCTGCGATACAGTTAAAATTCAACTCAACGTAACTATTGTATATTTCAAAAATAGATTTTTAAGTCTATATTGTGTGCTGAGACTGCAGCTGTTTAGAATTTCTAGTAAAGAGGAAGTTAAAAAAGTGATGCTGCGGATATACTGCATTGACATTTGTTGTCGTCGTTTTTTTTTAATGTTTCCTACAAACAGTAAGATAGAATGTAGCACACTGTAAGACAAAAATGTAGAAAAATGGATAATGTCCTAGCAGAAAATTACCAGTACCTTTTCCATAGGGACCAGTGATGTGCAGGTTAATGTATAAACAATCCGCACCCGACCGACGTTTTCAGCTAACCCGCCCGCAAATCGGACAGCAAAAAAGAAAATATTGTAACATTACCCGACCCGCTTCCTGACCCGTATTTTTTAAAAGGAGTAAATGCTCCCTGGCATAATATCCATTATCCCTGTGTATGAGAGAAATGTTTAATTCCCTGACGTGGTGCAGCGGCGAGAGCAGGCAGTTCTTGGGGCGGCCCATCATTGTCCAGTTCTACTGCATATTATTATTGATGAATGCGATGTTTATGTTCATATTATTGATGAATGAGATGTTTATGTTTCGTACTATTGATATGCATTACCATGTGATCATGTTGGACATTAGCTACTGAGGCTATATGCGATATTCATTTACAAAAGGATAGCTTTTTAAAAAGGTACAATTGCTCAGTTCAACGTGTTGGGAAATCAGAAATTTTGTCCTGCCTCATCCTGACCCGACGCGAACTGAATATCATTAAAAATATTTGGGATGACTCATAACCGCGGGTAACCACGGGTGACCGCAGGAACCCACTCGTTTTGGATCAATCCGCGCATCACTGACAGGTCATTCAACTCTAATTCACAACTCAATGCCATGTGTAATTCAAAATATGTAAGGGTTATATGTAAAACACCTGCACTGTAAAAAAATTTGGTTGGTTTTTGTTGGTTTAACCTAAAAAAATAAGTAACCTGGTTGCCTTAAAGTTGTGAGTTTATTGAAATTAAAACTTTGAGTTGATACAATGAAGGACATTTGTTTAATAAATATAAACTAAAATGATGTGTATATACAGATTTTGTGTAGATTATAGTGTAGAGCCACCAAAAATAAATGTACAAACATATGATAATAACATAATAATATGATAATCAGTTTGGACACACTTGACTATTTCTCATGATCATATCCATTTGATGTGAAGTTGAGCCCATGGATGTCTTTGTTTGTTTGTTTGTTAACTGAAGGAATAGCAGCCAGCACATGTGAACTCATTTGAAACTAATAAAAGCACCAGAAAAATGTTGTTTAGTGTGATTGACAAGCAAAGCATGGCTATACATTGGATAATCTTACTATTATGTTTATCATTATATACTTATTATTTTAAAATATTAATTAAAAGTTGTGATCTGTTCAATAATTCCCATTATTCAAATTGTGCTGTTCTACAGTTATTTGTGTACATTTGGAAAATAATAATAATAATTAATTTTTAATAATAAAGAGTACCCAAACTTTTAACTGGTTCTGGAGTAGACTCTCCTACTTTATTTATTTATTTATCTTTAAGGGACAAAGATATTTAATTTTGGCTGTCAGACTTGGCTGGACACAAGGGAAAGGTACGGAAAAGATTTTCCCTCAGTGTTCATTAGAGTGATATAGCAGGGAGAGGCTGCCTTGGCCCTTTCATTTGGGCCGTTCGTCTGATTGCCAGCCCCTGCTTCACATCTGAGTGCAAAACCTTTTCACTTTAATTAATGAAGCAGCAACACAAGCTTTTTTTCCTTTCTTTTTATTTTGATACCTTTGTCGGCCATTTCCTTCTCAAAAGTTCAATTATACACATACAAAGCAATCCATCATTTAAATGAAACTGACTGCAGAGGCAAATTAAAAATGTCAATTTAAATTAAGAAAGTTCACAATCTCTTTAATGAAGAAGGTGCCTGGTATCAACAAGTTTACTTAAAACAAGGCAGTTTATGCACAATCAGCTGTAAAAGCACAAACAAAACTTGCCACTTGAAATGTAAGCCGGGTTATTAATTTCAACTTCATGTGTTTGCACCCAGAAGGCAGTAATATTTCAATCAATGAATCTTGCTCAGTTAATATCATGTGAATTGGCAATAAAATAGATTTTGAAGTGCCAGTGTATTATAATATTTTTTATAATTTTTTTGGACACTGTCATTTTCACCTGGTCAAGTTTCAGATTCAGACCTCATATTTCAGTAATGAGCTTTCATTTCTCCAGGAGGACAGTGCTCACAGGCAGGTAATACAGTGAAGTGTCTCATCTTCTGTCTACAACCTGTAATAATTATCTGAGAATCACAGGGGAAATAACGCAGACTAAAGACTGAATATTTCCTCAGCAGGGCTTAATATAAATATAATATAATTATAAGATTACTATGAGGGCTAGGAGGGACTGACGCCCCAGGCTCCAAACATGCGGGGGTGTCCATTGTTGGCTGCAATGTCTGGAGCTGAATTTATTTAGCAAGCTGATTAGTTTAAGGTTGTTCTGTATCTAACACATGATAAAACAAGAATAAAATAAAAAGTATGGGGAACATCTTCTGATTATTCACTGATGATCCAAATTACGTTTCTGGATCCTGTTAAATAGATTTTTTTCAGCAATTGTTGTAATCCAAAAGGAAAAATAAAATAAAAATCATAGTCCTCTGATTACACCCTGTCTGTTTGTCGTGCATCAGAAGGAGGCATGGCAGGTAAGTAGCAAACAGGTATATTTTATTTGCAGGTATCGTAAAAACAGCAAGATGAAGGGTGAGCTTCAATCAGTCTGATAGTTTGGTTAAACTTATCTTGCAGCTAATAGAGATATTTGTGTTGCAGATGCAGCGGATGACTGAAGAGGATGTGGAACAGAACCATCAAGGAAGACTGCAGGTGGCTGGTACAGGATGACAGAAGATGGATGACAGAAGACGATAAGGACAGGTTGGTATCTCAGGTGAATCGAGCATGTAGGTACTCTGACAAGTGCTGGGTATCATCAGTGAGACCAGACTCTGAGGTGAGGATCGTGACTGCAGATATTTGCTGAATCTCAAATCGCGCCCTATACCCTTTTAAAAATGGCACTATCTGAGGGGACAGCCATCTGTAGTGGTGTCCGAAACCATAGTGGACTTTGTTGAGTGCACTCATTCTATCCCACATTGCACCACAATAATGAGTGTATATCCTATGTACACACAGCAGCTGGCCAAATTCCCTCACTTGTTTTCATTCACTCCTTCATGTGGACTAAAGGACTAAAATAGGGAATAGTGATGCAGCCACAGGGTAAGGTAACAAGGGTGTAAGGTAAGTGTAGTGCTGGGGAGACAGGCATGGTGAATGGAGCTGTGACACTTATGTGGGGTGTCCTTTACATCCTTTTTATTTCATTAAAAATAAGTTGCAGTCTTATATAGCATGAAAGACTAAGTTGAATTGTTGTGTAATGAAAGCTTTACAATTCAGTGACATCAAAGATCTGATGGAAGTCCATCTAGGGTTGCATGTTATTTTAATGTGACATAGTTACATGTTTATAGTCATAAAAGGAAATTATGCATAAACTCAAACAAATCATAACTCTAACCTAAACCCCTAGAACATGTAGGCAATACAAATTACTCTAATTGTTCTGTGTAATTACACTGTAATTATTCCCCAGGGATGACCATGTTTAGGAATTAACCTTCATGCTTTCTTTTTTTCTAAAAATATTGTTTTTGCATGTCTGCATAGATGTTGCTGTTGTGCCAGAAAGAAGGGTTGTCATACATATATGTTGTGAGGGGGCACACAGACAGACAGAGACATGCGTGTAAATGTCTCGAGTAACTTGCTAATTGTTTGAACCCATATAGAATCACACTAATGTATTGGCTGATGGCACGTGCATTAATCACTCACTTTTGATATAGTGAAAACACCATCTGCTCCTCAGATTTTTAACCAAAGAAGCCCCCCTCGAAAGTGAGAGGAGTTTGGCAGCTTAACTTCTCTAAAAAGAGCCTACAAAAGACCTGATATTCCTAGTAGTCAGCTTTAATGCCAGGAGGTGAAGGGAACTTCCGCACCTCATTGGCCAAAGAATCACGTCTCTCACCCAGTGAGAGATCCTGTGCTTAGATGTCGCAAACCCTCTAAGGCCATCCCCAAAGCACACACATAGCATTTCACATTCACCTTTAAAGCCTAAACAGGGCAAAGCAAATAATGCCTCTCCTCCTCTGTGGAGGAAAAGGGAGGATGACAGAAATAATTAAGCACAACCACTTGAAAGTGGAATGACATGGACAAAACTTTGTGGACACAACCAGGCCCAGTCGCAGAAACAACTTCACAAGATCCAGGGCAAACTCTACGCAAGGTCCACTCACAGAGAAAGCTTGCAAATCCCCAACATGCTTCAGAGAATCCACTGCTATCATATGCACCACCTTGAGGGTCAGAATCTGGTCAGGAGATGACTCAAAATGTTCAAAGGAGGTTCTCGTAACCCCTCCAGAACACCCCAAAAAATATCACAGAAAGAGACACTAACAGGGCACAGAGGGCTCAAGTGTCTAACTTTACAAATAAACAAAGAAACCAGATGGTGTCTACCCAAAGGGACCTTGTCTGTCTCCCGATAGCCACGACATAAACCCTCATCCTCACTAGTCGCCAAACTCATCCTGCAGGAATTACAGAACTGAACCAACCAGGCAGCTGACTTGATCCACTCCACAAGCTGTACACCAAGGCTCAAAGACCGTCTGCTTGGAAAAATGCAGCTGTCTAGTAGAATCCTAGAACATGAAGGCCAAGAGACTGGAGAGGGTGGAGAAGAACATCCCTGTGACAGCACACCAACTCTATGGATTAAGCCAGAATGAGCCAATTGTGTAGGTAATTTAGTACATGGATGCCTTGGAGCCTCAGAGGGGCTAGAGCTGCATCCATGCACTTCAAGAATGTCCACAGACCCAAATCCTGACCAAATGGAAGACCCTGATATTGGATTATTTGAAGTAGTGGCTGAAGAAGCAGCAGTTAAGTCCAAAGGAGAAACCTCCTCTATCACCACCTTTAGGAGGAGCAACATCACTTCCTGCTGTAGAAAATAAACCTCTAGCTTGATGTTCGTTACAGTGGGATGAAGTTGCAGCAAAGAGGGTTGTGACAGAATTGGAGAGTGCATTGAATAGAGAGAAGACTCCACGCTGCCATGTGTAAAAGAAGGGTTGCATAAGAATATATACAATATTATGTGGATGGTGAGCACAAAGCTTAAGTTACTAGAAAAAGATCTGAGCCATCATCTGGCAATGAAGACTGCCCTATGAGGGCTAATGAGGAGTTTTTTTTTCTATTTTTGGAGGCCTGGTGTAGGGGTTGGAGCATCCAACGTGTGTGAAGCAGCTTGAGCCAGCAGACGTATTAATAGGAGATAGCCTGAAATGTCTCTGTGGCAAGCAGCGAAGCCAGGGACCGGGAGAGCGGGCCGGTGGCAAGTGTTAATGAGGCGGAGTGACGGGAGCATAAAAGGAGGAGCGAAGGCAGTGGAAGACTAGAGAGGACCAGGCCTGGACTTTACGTTCAATTTTGTTTATGTTTTGTTATGTGTGTGTGGGCAGTCGTCCGTGAGGGGCTGCCCACGGTTTACTTTTGTTTTGTTTGTTTAATAAAAGTTGTTGAATGTTCGCCGGTTCCCGCTTCCTTCCTTCCCATCTACGAACTGCGTTAAAGTCCACATCCTTTAATACAGGATGATGGTGTTCATCAGGATACAGCTAACTCTGTATCCCAAAACGCGCATGGCAGTGGATAGAACAGATTTAGACTCGGAGAGCATCTCAAGGGGAAACAGATAAGCTTTAGTGGTCCATCTCTCACTCCTGAGATGAGGGAATCCAAAGATCAGGAGAGACCCAGCAACACTGAAGCAGCAGGTTTATCTGGCTGCTCCAGATCAATTTTACGGGCCCTGGCGAGGCATAGTATGGGCACAAGCTCCCAAATCTGTGCCAGGTGGGGATGTCTCGGCTTATCATTTCTTCTAGATGTCATCTTACTGTGTGTAAGGTGGTCCTTGGTCATGGAGGTAGGAGTATAATCTTTGTGGGCCCTCTAGGTATGAATTGCTTAAGGGCAGAAGATTGTGTCTCAGCCGTATGACGTTTATTGACCACTGAGCTGACCGCTTCTCCAAATAAAACATGACTGGGAGATGGGGCGTCCAGTAGGAAAAATGTCTCCTTTTCAAGAATCTCAGTGAGATTTAACCAAAGATGGTGTTTGACAGCCACCAAGTCCACCATTGTGCGCCCAAATGTTGTGATGAACACAGCTTCCTCTGAATGGGGTGCGAATAAGATTGGTTAAGAATGGTTATAAACAAATGACTAGCTTTATGCCTAACCCTAAGCTATAGGCATGAGAGGCCACAGCTTTAGACCGTTTAACACAGAAAGAAGCTTTGAAAATGAACATGCTTTGATTTTTACTTGCAATAAGACTGCTAAGAAAAGGTATGAGACAATATTAAGGGAAGCTCGACCAACATTAAGAAAAAAAAGAAGGAAAAAAAAAACAGACCACCATCACTAGCTTTAAAAAAAAGAACATTCTTTTGATTATTACTTGAAAATGCCTGCTGAGCATTTGAGTTTGTTTTATAGCCAGATCATGCATGGAACTAATGATACTAATGAATACTAATGATAACCATGTACACTGAACCTTGATAAAGGAAGCTTGATGCCCCACATTAACGTTCTTCGTATCAGCAGGAGTCCAAAAGAATGTTCTATGTAGAGACGAGTTGGAATACCACAGTTGTCTGAATCTGCAGTTAGGAGGATTCTAAAACTCTGCATTGTGAAGAAAAGGCAGTTAGGTTAGCTAAACGAATAGAAGTAGTATTTAGGTACTAACAGAAAGTCTCATATAGAGCACAAGTAGTGAAAAATGATATAATAATATTAGACATGGCTGCTATAAAGAACTCCAACTGTCCAACTTGTAACCCTATAAAGAAAATAAAGCAATTAGGATTACCCAAAGGGTGTAGCACTGATATTCAGTAAAATGGGTGGAAAACATTTTCCTCGTAATTTGTGGTACAGGTCAGGATCAATAGGCATGGGCAGACTTTTTTTTATTTTATCAAATTGCCAATAGTTTTCGATATCAGATTTCAAACACTCTGCAAATTTGTGTTAATGCTCTAAAAATTGTTAAACATTTGTTTAGAAAATGTGTTTTGTGACACTGAAAAGCCAATCTGTTGAGTGCATTAATTAAATGGCCAATTCAGAGGGGTTAACTTTTGCACAAAATCCACACAATCAAGATGAAGCTGTTTAGCTTTTGTTCATTGCTTGAACTCTGCCCGCTCACAAATCCAGTCATTGTAACCAAGAAGTAACATGATGTAAGAGATTCATGGTGCAGTGTATTCAGATTAGACTATAATATGTGCTTTTGTTAGAGTGTATTAGCTGGCTTTCATAGTGTTTAAAAAGGAAGCATACTTTGCTCGCTTTCTGTATTCATTGACTATTTCAATAATGCTATGTTTCCATGCTGCTATTTTAGGTGTCTTTTATAGTATGCCTGGAGTCCTCAATGAAAATGACTGCTCAGAAAAAATTTGAAGATGGAAGATGACACCCACAAGAAGAGGGCCAGTATGCTTCTGAAATTTGAATTTGAAGAGTTTGCTTTTCAGCAATAAACATCTGATGATGAAAATTGTGTAGTTGACACAACAGTTCAATCACATTCTGAATGATAGGCTGACATGGACTTAAAAAGCCCACTGTAGCATTTTACATTTGCATCGTTAACATTTTTTGCCTTCCTCGTTAAACCTGCGCTAAACACCTTTACATTCACTCTCACTAAATGTGGTTGCTGAAGCACAAAAATGAAAATATCCAAAGCAAAAACTCAATTATTGACAAACCGGATTGATAAACCAGATAAACGAAGAAAAAAATCTGATGAGCAGATGGCGTGTTCACTATATAATGATTGAGTGGCGTTGCCCTGCTGAGGCACAGCCCATGGCATCAAGGCGTTTCATTGTGTCATCGCTATGCAGTGTTGAGTGAACCAGTGAAAGACAACACACATGCAATATACAGGTCCTTCTCAAAAAAATAGCATATGTGATAAATTATGATTAAAATTATGATAATGATTCATTATTTTCTATAATGTAATGATAAAAATAAAATTAAAGAAAAAATAAACTTTCATATATGGCAAACAATGAATCTGAAATATATGTTTAAGTTTAATTTTTATCATTACATTATGGAAAATAATGAACTTGTATCATATATATGCTATTTTTTTTAGAAGGACCTGTACATTATGTAGAGGAGGATATAATCTTTCTATCATCTTTATACCAGCCAACAAAATACTTACTGTTTAAGGTTAGCAGGCATCTGCTCTCTAACGCTTTATGGCAGTTGGTGGTCAATGTTGATGACATTTAAAACTACTGACTTTAAAACCACCACACTACACTACACTACTAAACTTCATTTACTTATTCATGGAAAAATTAATCAGAAAAGTATTACAAAATATTCTTATAGTACATACTCTATATTATATATCCATGAACCGATCAAACAATATTCCACAATGTAAACGACCGGATCCGTTCACTGTGTACGTCCTTCTGTGACATTGATCATAGACCGTAATATAGTAATATATAACATATAAACCACATCATAGTAATTTTGGTAATATACAGTAATATATTGTAGTGGCCTGGCCCTTTAAGTCCTTTCACTATTTCTACTGTTCTTGTTGATTATTGGTTGCTCAGTTACGCACCGCTCAGTATAGAGCGTGAAGTTACGCTGACTAGTTAGTTGTTTTGAGAGGTAGCTCGCATGCTTATCGCACGTCGGAATACTGCCGTCAGTGCCGGAGCAAGAGCGCCTATATCAGCTGCATCAACTATACAAGTCTGTGTTCATGAATGTCACACTGTTGGTGAGTGCGCTGTAAACTTACACCTGTGAAGAAAAAAAGTTCAGTAAAGCTTGTGAAAGAATCTCCTTGTCGTGGCTCATTCCACCCGCGTTTCCGTGCATTCATTCAAAAGCAGCAGCACGACAATATAGTAATATACGGCGCACGCCTCCACCACTGAAGAGTGTGCGCTGTGCAAGCACCAGGCTAACACCAGGCTTGTTGACAAGAAAGTAAAGTTCATTTTTCTGAAGTGTTAAACTTTTTATTTTGCAACAAGACATGAAGATATATTAAATCATAATATGGCATATTGACACAGACATAGCCCGGCTACATCTCATCTTGACAGCGTTTGTCCCAGGTAGTTTTTACTTCCTGGGTGGTTTGCAGATGACGTTGACTGCTAGCGTTGTTATCACGGGGCATTAGGTTGTACCTCCGGATTAACGTTAACTCCTGGATGCTTTGCATTTGTTACTTTTATCAACACTTCCATGAAGCTGGGCTTTTTTGCTATAAGTAAATGTTCCAATCAATGATTCAGAGAGGGCATTCTCATCTCCTTCCTTCATTTTACAGTTGAATGGTGGCGAAAACAGCTCAGGGTCAAAGTTCAATACTGAATAGATTAATCTCCATTATTATTTTTTTATGCTTAATTTTTTTCTTAGATTAATTAATCGAAATGAACGTGTTTTTTTGACAGCCCTAATATATATTTGTGTGCATTTTTAAAAATATGTCTTAACTAAAAATCTGTGATATGTGAGTCATGGCACAGTGGGTACTGCATGTGCTCATGACACATAAAAAGCCATTGTCACAGATATGCAATTTGGCCTGCATAACATCCTGATCCCTTTCCCCATCCTCTTCTCTGTCTCTCTCAGCTGTCTTATAAAATAAAAGAGAAAATCCCTGAATAAAAGAGTCTATGGTGGAGTATGGAGATGTGGGGTGGGGTGGGGTGGGGGTGGTTGTACTGAAAATATATCATGTGGAAATGTAAAAAGGAAGTGAGCCAGGACAGATCACTGGGGTACATAGTGCCGTTTGGCATCTCCAACATGGAGACTTAAAAAAAAACCACCCCATCAGTATGGTAGTCCATGTTCTACCCGAAAGGCTCAGGAAGCAAGACAAAATTTGAATAATATTATTAACAGTTTAAGTAGTATCGAATGAATAAAAATATTATGTTCTTTATCGTCCATAGTCCGAATCCGGATGGTAGCGGGTTGCTTGCAGTCCCTGCCTTAAGATGAAGGAAGAGGTGCACGCAAAATAACTGATAAACCAACTGATATACCCGTGCCTAAAATATTTAAATGGATTATATATGGACATTGACATAGATGTTAGATCAATAAACAGAAGGTTTAGGCTAATGCCTAAAATATGTGGAGAAAACCACAAAAGCCATGAAGAACTACCATGTTAGGCCAGAGTATGAAATGTTGAAAAGGCTGTAAGGACTGCCACATTAGGCCATGTGTACTGCCTTGATAGGCCGGGGTATGAGAAAAGCTGTGTAGGCTGTAAGGACTGAAACATTTGGCTGTGTATACTGCCTTGATAAGCCGGGGTACAAGAAAAAATTAAACCCAAAAGCTGCGTTGGCTGAGAATGAGGTCATGATAAGCCAGTGTGTGGGGAAGGCCGCATAGGTCGAGTAAAGGCCATAATAGCCCATAGTGAGAAGACAGTGTGGGTGCGTGAGTTAGCATTGATAGAGCAAGTGGGAAAGTGAGCCATATAGATCTATAAAATAGATCTAGGAACTGGCACCATGACCAGAAGTTTGTGTAGATAGTATACTACTTTAGCCTACCACATACGATTTAAAGTATTTGGAGCTAATGATATGCTGTTAGCTTACCTGATGCTTGTTCAGACACATAGGTAAACGTTATTATCTGAAAAAGTATGCAAGTAATGTATAATATAATTTGTTACTGATGGTCAGTATGAAGTCACAGTAGTCTGAGATGCAAGGAGGTGACCTATGCTCCGTGGAATTAGCAGATTGCTTAGCTCTGAGTGGGGAAGATATGGAAATAAAGCTATTGATTTTGATGCATATGAAAGCCACCACCAACAGTAGTTTGAATTAGGAATGTACCTTTGCAATTACTTGAGAGAGTTTGCTGAGCATGCCTGATGGTTTGAGCTGCCGTTGTAGCAGCACCGATCCTGAATGAATGTCTGCGCAGTTCTTTGCATACGCAATTAGGATGATTCTAAACCATTGGCAGTGACTCCCGCTCACAGCTTGATAAAACTCTGCCGATAGAACTCCATCTAACCATCAGAACCTGCAGAGAGAACCCCCAAAAGAGAATAAACAAGAACAGGATGGCAGAGACGTAAAATAAATAACCAGAATACATAGAACGAAGACGATTAAAGAAACATAGAGCAATGCCCTTGCAAAAGGACACTGCAAAGCTACCAAACCTTTGAAAAAGAGATAATCAGTGCCAGTGTCATCATATGATGCCTTAAGCCAGGTTCATACTACAAGATTCTGCCACGATTTGGCAGTCTGAGACGAATAATCGCAATCCTAAAAGATTATTTTGACCCTAGGCTAAAATCTCATGTCTTTGATTGATAGTTTGACATGAACACCACACTTGAGAGAGTTTGCTGAGCATGCCTGATGGTTTGAGCTGTTGCCGTAGCATCACCGATCCTAAATTAATGTCTGGTATAACGATGAGATGATAGTTCTGTAGAACTGTCACTAGATGAGTTTTAAACCACCTTCTTATTATGGGAGACCTATTGGGGAGTATGACAAGTGCAGAATGATTAGGGGTGCAGGGACATGCTCTGAGATATTTTCTTTTACATAGAGATGAAGGCCACAATAATCCACGTTATGCCACACAGGCAAAGCCACGGTAGGCCACATGAATAGGCAGCGGTTTTAAACACTCCCCTGCATGTGTTTTAGTCTCTGAAAGAGGAATGCTAATGTTCGAAAGAAAAACAAAAGAAGAAATCCACAAAGATTTCTGAAAATCTAAAAATTCAAGAATTTGCTCTCATTAATGACAAAAAAGAGCAATGAACTCAATGCTCAATGAACATTCAGAATGATAGACTCATGTACTTAAAACAACACTGTAGCATTTAACATTATTAACATTTTAGCTTTATGTAGGACCACTAGTCGACTGCTAAAAAACATCAACTGTAGTAATGGGTGGGAACGGAACTTATATACAGATGCATATTTGCATAATGATTTGCTAGATAGATAATTAATGAATGATGTGACATTTGAGTCTTCCTGATAGAACTATGCTAGAGCTCCCATTTTCTGGAGACTCTAACAAACATTTGCACCATCCAAACTTTGCAAAATAAAATGAATATGACCAGGAATTGTTGAAAGAAAATGTGTTAACTTTTAACACACATTTAAGACTATTGTAATTTGTCATTAGGAGGGTTCGTGGATGTCCACATGCAGACACATTTTTAAGACCCCGCAGACGTGTTTGAAACAGAAGGGAAAACACTACAATATATGGCAAAATTGAGTGTTTGTGAAAAGTTTGTGCACTTATGTTTCTTCTAAACTATGTTCTATCTTCAATCCTGCTGAGTAAATGTCCTGTTAATGACATGACTCCCACATGACATGACATGACATTGATGCCCTCTAATTTCTGGTAGAGTATAAAAATATATACTGACCGTGTGTGAACTCAACCATCCGTGGTTGACTAGATTTTGAAAGCTGTGCAGACACTAACAGTTTTAGTGAAGTAAGTGCAATTAGCCCCGAGCCTACTGATTTTATCATAGGCCAAGTACAAAGCCATCAAATAAAACCAGTCTCAGGTAATGGTAATGCGAAATTGTGACATCAAATTGGTATATAACATATATATATATATATATATATATATATATATATATATATATATATATATATATATATATATATATATATATATATATATATATATATATATATAGCTTTATTCAGATTGAATGTCAAACTTACACTATTTGTAATGTCACAGAATTTGTTTTCAAATTGCTCTTGCTGATTACTTGAAGCCTGTTTTCTCTGCAAATGTCCAGCATTTTCAAAACAGCAATTTCCATTATAGAGTAATGTTCTGCAGTGACAAATCAAATCTTATAACATGGCCATTAATCATAATCTGCTGGACATGGAATGACTGTGGATTGTTTTGCACTGTGAAATGGTAAACAATCATCTGGTTTCATTCAGAGACGGGGGTTTGTGAGATCCTTTTAGCTCAACCAGCAGAACATGACCATCTGTGAAGAGTAATCAAGGAAAATTGTGAACTGGCTAACCACTACGCAGGATTTATAACTTATGAAATTAGCTTTAGATTTACCATGAAAGATCTGTTCATTAAAAATGCATTAAATGTGAACAGGATCAGTTGATGCTAAATGGAATAGCCCAAAAGTCATTAATTCGAGCTTTTCCTCTTTCTATCTTAGACAGCAGTCAAGCTGCTGTTGCTGCCCCAATATATATATATATATATATATATATATATATATATATATATATATATATATATATATATATATAAGAATGAGAGAGGATGGCACAACATTGTGACATATGTTGGAGAAAGACGCTCACATACAAAATAATCAAACCAAAGGCCGCTGTAAGAGATCAGTCAGGCTCCACCATCACCCAATCACAGAGGTCCAGATCACCAGAATACTAATCACCCGCACCTGCACCTCATCAACATGGAGCTACATCCACTCTCTGTATCCAGCCTGTATACCTGCTACAGATCTCCTAGCTGATTATATGTGGCTCATGAGTCATCCGTGTTGGTTCCTCATCATTCTCTCCTCATCTTCCTCCGTCCACAAAACAGTGATGCATGTTTAGTCATGTGACATGTTGTGTTAATACCACTATTGTATTAATGTAATGTATTAGTCCCCTGGAGGTGAGCTTGGTGATGAACCCAAGTGTAGGTTTATATAGAAAAACATGAGCAGATACAAAAACAAAGACTTGGCAAAACAAGAAACTTAACAAACTCACCAAGATTTACAAAAACAATACTAGAAATAGGGTATGTCTCATTCAGTTTTCTAGCTCCAGAGGCCTGTTTCATGAAGCTAGCTGAACAAACTCTGAGTTTCAGAGTAGGTTTAGAGTTGACAAATCCAGATAAATCTAGCCTGGTTCAGATCAAGTTCAACCATTTCTCAAAGCTCGGTATAAACTTTCTCTGTCAACTCAGGTTTAATCCAGAGTTAGTGATTAACTCTGAAGCGCATGCACCTGAAAGTGTGACACGTGCGGCAAACAGCCAATCACAGTATCCATTCGATTCACTTCTCTTCTGAAGATTGAGAGATCATATTGAAAATTATCATGAAATTAAATGCGTTTACAAAGCAGGAATAAACGAAAGACGAGAAGACAGCTTAAGCCTAGTTCACACTGCCCGATTTTTGCCCCGATTTTTCGCCGACAGTTTTTGTGAAATCTCCGACAAATGCCCAAGATCATAGGCAAATCGGTGCTCGTGCACGCAAGTGACAATCACGCAGTGTGAATGATCAAAGACGCGATCAGAGAGAATCGCCGACGAGTCGTCAGCGCTGGTGAGATATTTGGCATGCTAAATATCTGGAACTGTCGGCGATTGAAACTCCTGCTGTGTGAACTGCGTTCTGACTGAAAATTACACCGACAGACAATGAAAGAGTGAGATACAGGGCAGCAGGAGGTTCAGGGAGGGGTTATAGAGCAGAATATCAGTATTTTAATAGATATATTATATCAAACAGCCAAACATTTGCACATCCAGCCACAGCAGCAGCACATTACAAAACTGTTTATTTACCTCAAACTGTCTTTGCAAAACACAATCCTGGCTCCCTCTGTCTCTCCAACAATTTCTTCCCCAACGCACATACAATTTGAAGCAAACTTTGTGCAGTTTATCATTTTTAATAACAATTCCAAGTCTCGCTCGAGAACTCCGGTCTGACGCATGTGTGATCTTGCGTTGTTTACTTGTCACATTGCACATGTAGTTGGGAAACGTAGATTCCGCACGGGAGAGAGACAAGCGGCAACCTCCCGCGATCTCACCTGAAGCCACTACGGAAGTAATGTAAACTGCAATTCCTCAACTGGCCGCTAGGGAGAGGCTCCAGAAGGGAGCAGAATCTCATTGAGAAAAAAACATGTTTACAGCCTGCTACAAATTGTGCTTTTAGCCTGTAAGGCTAATTTTGACCTTCATGACAACTGGGGGTGAATTTTTGTATAACTCATTCGTTTACGTTATATAAAGCCTTAAAGTTCTGCATAATTAAGGGCGTGGTTACAGGTGGATAGCCATTTATCTGCCGTCTATCGTCATTGCGTCACCTCAGCTCCGCGGACATCCCGCATTTTTGCCCATTTTCTGTTATCCAGGAGTGACACACGATTACTCGGTCACAAGATGGCAACGGCCAGCTCGTCTTTACTTTAAGCTTCAGAATGGCTTATCGGAATCCTATGGGTGACGTCACGGACACTACGTTCATATTTTTTTACAGTCTATGGAGAGAGAGAGTTGTTGGCGATTCTTCCTCTTGTTCAGTCATGCAGTGTGAACTCCTCTGTCGTCAAAACCATCGTGATGTGTGAACACAGCAGTAACTGAATGATACCCCAGATAGTCATGCAGTGTGAAAAGAGCAGTGACCCGACGAGTTTGAAAATCGGGCAGTCCGAACTAGGCTTTAAAGAATATCTGACGATATCAATGCATGATGTAAATCAAAGAATATGCCTAATAATTATAGGTTCACAAAGAGCTCAAATGAATACATGTTGTTTAAAATAATTATGAATGCATGTTTTATGCATTTATATTAATATTTGTCTACTTGTCAATTAATATGATAATTATATTAATATATTATTAATTAAAAGTAATTTGTATAATAAAAATATAATAAATAATTAGCGCCAATAGATGGGCGATTTTGATGAGCAAACATTTTTTTCACTATAAACTGCAAATTTGGAATGAGAGATACAGGGGGTGTGGCTTTATTGCATCTTTACTTGCAGCTGTTTGGTACAGTTTGGATTTGCGATCTCTAACCCAGAATAAATCCTGCTCCAGAGCAGGTTAGCCGAGTTACCAGGGTGATGAACACTGATAAAAACCAATCCACCTTCTTGATCCCGAAAAACGGCTCGGGTTATGTATATAACCCTTGTTCCCTGAGAGGGAACACCCTCTGCATCGGAACGATGAATTTGGGGATGCTCCCTAAGCATCAGCGAATCTGAAGTCTGAATAGACACTAGTCCAATCCGATTGGCGTGTGTGATGACGTCATTGTGACAGCATACCCGGGCAGCTACATAATGGTGGCAGCTATTGCTCTGAAGCATGCGCTCCAGGCGTGCCGAGGTGTGGCGACGCGACGCAGTGCTCGTTCCCTCTCAGGGAACAAGGGTTATATACATAACCCGAGCCGTTCCCTTATCGAGGGAACTCCCAATGCGTCGGAACGACGAGCCAACGGGGTGCCACCAGCAGTAGGCTGACCCCCTGTTGACGAACCCTCTCCAGGATTCCCGGGAGCAGAGCAATCGAGGGAAATGCATAAAGATGCAGCCTCGGCCACGTCTGAACCATGGCATCCAACCCCAGCGGGGCTGGATACGTGAGGGAAAACCACAGTGGACAGTGGGACGTCTCTCGAGAAGCAAACAGGTCCACCTCCACTGGGCCGAACCTCTCGCACATGGCCTCCACCACCTCGGGGTGAAGCTGCCACTCCCCGGGCCTCGGCCCCTGCCTCGACAGGAGGTCTGCTCCCTGATTTTGGACCCCCGGGACATACATTGCCCTGATGGACAACAGTTTCCCTTGGTTTTAATGTAAATGCGTATGAGCCGCGGCGACTCGTGCTGTGAGTAATTGTACAGCTATGCGTTTGCGTGACGATCACTTGGTACGTATGGTTATCCTTTTTGATTTCCTGATATCCTTTTTGTTTAGTTTTATCTTCCTAATAGTAACTGTTTGTGAGATTATTGCCTCTGAGATCTGAACGCCTTGCTGGCCGATCCGTTTCCGCCGACTGCCACCTGTTTGAGTCTAGTGGCTGTATATCAGGTTGCTAGGCAACATAGGGGAGAGGACGCTGGCGTTGTCTGTTCGCCGCTTCTCCACCCACAAATCATGTTAACTGTACAGTTAGATTTAGATTTTATTTTCTTATATTGTGACTAGTCTAACAAACAGAGCTATAATTGGGACTGTTGCTGATTGCTGGCAACCATACGGGACGTAGTTCTCAGTTCGCCATTTTCTACCGCTTCTCTGATGTTTATGTTTGAATAGTTGCGGTTGGTTCTGGTTTGAAGGACATTTCATGTTGCTCGCTGCGACTGCTCTCTCTTCTGGGTGTCGGCTGCTCACTGGTGGTCTCCCTCGGGCTTGAGCTTCATGGTGGCTGAAGTTTGCACCAGGCTAGCGTCATCAACGTCCGACGTGATGTTGGGATGTTCCACTTCTTGGCTGCTGAATCTCGGCTGTGCCGCTGTTCAGCATTGCGGCCATGGAATGGGTTGGACTTCTGCGCCGACCCCGGTGTGTCCACAGAAGTGCCCGGTAAACTTTGTTTGCCTCCTGCATGGTGCTGCGACGATTCCCATCATCTGAATCATCATGAAGACCCATCATCTGGTCTTCAGCTGTCATGCCTCGACGACGTCATGCCTCGAGCCTCTAGCGCTGGGAGAAATGTAATACATGGAGTGGAACACAGTGTACTGGAGCTTACAGAGACTTCCACCATCAACTCTTTTTCTGTTCAACATCACCTCTGTTTTCTATTCACCATCGGTGCTGTTTTCTGTTCACCATCAGCTCTGTTTCTGTTCAGTTGTCTGTGTTGTTTTTTTTTGTTTTGTTTTTTTTTACTTGTTAAATTCTTCTTCTTCTTCTTTTTTTTTTTTTGTTCCCTTTGTTGCACTTTGACATTCTTCGGAATGAAAAGTGCATTATAAATAAAATCTATTATTATTATTACTATGTGTGTATTCAGTCAATATACTGTATGTCACCTCACTATGACATTGTAACTGGACTGCTAGAAGTCCGAGTGAGTTTTAAGTGTGAACTTAATCTTAGGATATTTACAACTTTTAATGTTTCATTTTGTATTCTGTTATTTTTGGTTTCTGTTCAGATTGTCTTTCATTGTGTTGTCATGTTTTTTATTTTGTTACAGGAGCTGGGAGTTTCTAGAGGGTGACGTCCTGCTGCCATAATGCTGTGTGTTTTCTTGTATCTAATCTTCACGTGTGGTATTGGTGTGTATTGTATCATGGGAATGTTCTAAATTGGACAACGGGCTCAACCCTCCAGATACCTCTGCTTCTGGTCATTTTGTATTTGCATTGTGTGTGTGTGTGTGTGTGTGTGTGTGTGTGTGTGTGTGTGTGTGTGTGTGTGTGTGTGTGTGTGTGTGTGTGTTTGTGTTTGTGTGTGTTTGTGTCAGATGCAGATTGGTGAATCCTGCTCTGAAGTTTGTCTTCTCGTATTCAACATTGATACAATAAAGTGGTAATTTCTTATACACATGACTTGCGTCTCTTCACCCATATAGATAACCTGCCTGTGGTGTCTTAACAAAAGAGAATTTACTTGGTATCATCCCTGGTGAATTTCCAGAGTGGCGTAGTCGCTAAATTAAATCTCCAACTCTCCCTTCGTACTGCCACACATGCAACATTTCAGCTGTAAATAATTTCTAAATGTTAACTAGATTGTGTTCATTATCTGTCTAATGATGTATGTTTATGCTAAAATAAAATAATGGTTTCTGTTTTAAAAACATATTGCACATTGTTATCGGTCATTATTTGCAGTGAGTTGGCTCACGTGATTTTAGTTTTACGCTTCAGAACTTAGGGACCATCGACGCACCCTGTGTTTTGCGGTGCATTGTGGGACTTTTTAGGGAGTGAACATTAGTGTTGTAGTCAAGACCACCTAAACCGAGACCAAGACAAGACCAAGACTTTGAAGGGCCGAGACCGAGTCAAGACCAAGACCAAGACAGGCCGAGACCGAGTCAAGACCGAGACCAATGCATGTCCCCACACTTATGATAAAATGTGGAATATGCATATGATTGGCACTTCTCTCGTATGTGTGGGTGTGTAAGTGTACCATGAGAGAAGTTTTGATCAAATAATCAAAAGGCACTGCAGCTTTGTGGGAATTAATATTTTTCTTCTATAAGCAAATAACACTTAACTTTTTGTCAATGGGAGGCACTGAAGACGACGTGTCCATATTGTTTACAGTCTATGGTGGACACAAACACCAAACTGACACTAACAGAGCTTTGTGTTTTGTTTTGTGAAAAGTGCTCAATCCCATTTTAAAACTCAAAGTTCCCTAAGAATGCTAATCTGGATGAGGTATTGATCTCAGACACAGTCCATTATGTCTTAAAGGGATCCCATGGTGTTGAGACTTGTATGGCTTAATATAACATAAATGATGTCTCTTACTGAATTATGTAGTAGAAAACCCATGAAAGAGCTACGTTATTTAAAAAATCGATTTTATATTTGGACCATGGGCGGCGCCATTTTGTTTGCGTTCTAGGTTGATGACGTAGAGTGGTTGAACTCCTCAATCAGCTGGCATTACCCGTAGCTATTTTTACCACAACGCAACTCGAAAAATTTTTCAGAGTTAAACAAAACAAATGAATTGCTTTGTAATTATACTTAAAACACACTCAAACATACATGTGCACACAAACTCACCTACACAAGTCACAAACAGATCGGTGGGCGCGCACACACCTAGGTCAGCGACAGACTGCTCTGTCTCAATCGCATGCATCATCACCAAAACATCCTGCCTCTCTTCCTCACGTTACTTTATCCCATCGTCCTACCTAGATATTTCCCTCTGCTGGTCACATTAGGCATTACAGTTAATCTACTATCAACAGTCTATCTATCAACACAGGGAATAGATTGAGGGTTATGTATGCGCGCACGCAGTGCGTGCGTGTGTGTGTGTGTGTGTGTGTTCGCGCCGATCTGTTGGGGTGTGTGTGTGTTCGCGCCGATCTGTTGGGGTGTGTGTGTGTGTGTGTGTGTGTGTGTGTTCGCGCCGATCTGTTGGGGTGTGTGTGAGTCTGTGTGAGAGAGAGAGTTTGTGTGCACATGTATGTTTGAGTGCGTGAAGTCGGACAGCTGTTTGTAAATCGGCTGTACACTCGTTATTGCGGTGGAACGTGAGACTGAATGACTGCACTCGAACATGTCCACTATGGTGTCGGACAACACTACAAATGTCCGTCCCTTCAAATAATGCCCTATTTAAGGGTATAGGGTCGATTTCAGATTCAGCCCCTGTCGTGGAGACTGAGCAGCCCAACATCTCGATTGAAACAGAGCCTGTCGTGTGCGCGCCCGCCGATCTGTTTGTGACTTGTGTAGGTGAGTTTGTGTGCACATGTATGTTTGAGTGTGTTTTAAGTATAATTACAAAGGAATTCATTGGTTTTGTTTAACTCTGAAACAATTTTCGAGTTGCGTTGTGGTAAAAATAGCTACGGGTAATGCCAGCTGATTGAGGAGTTCAACCACTCTACGTCATCAACCTAGAACGCAAACAAAATGGCGCCGCCCATGGTCCAAATATAAAATCGATTTTTAAAATAACGTAGATCTTTCATGAGTTTTCTACTACATAATTCAGTAAGAGACATAATTTATGTTACATTAAGCCATACAAGTCTCAACACCAGGGGATCCCTTTAAATGAATGTGAATAACAGGAGGTGGAAGATGTATCATACAGATATGCATTAGTATGCTGCTTAAGCAAATTATTTTACATATGTACATATTTTTCATTTAGAAATTGAAAATGTTATTGTGCAACAACCAGGAAAAGAAACCCTGTACTTGCATTTTTTGATTAACTACAGTTTGATTTAACAAATATTTCACATGTGCAGGGTTTTGGGTCAAAAATGGTCTTTGGTGGTGGCTGACACACATACACACACACACCTTTTTTTTTTTTAAAAATGCAATGAAACAATCATTCTTTATTATCTTATGTTATATCTCATATTATGTATGATCTCTTATCTTGATGTTTCTTTTGTTCCAACAGGTTGAATTTTTTTGGTATATAATCATATCAATATTAGACATAGCATTAACAGTTAACAAATAGCCACATTTTCTGCCATATACAATTTAATAAAATGATCCGCTAGCTAACAAACAGTTTTGTTTTGTTTTCACCTCACTCCAGTCTAAACTAAATGATGTTAGACTATTTATTTTACTACACATTCAACATACATAAGCTGAAATACTGTGGATAGTTAAAACTAATAAATCTTACTCTCCACTCTTGCTAAATTGGGTAAGCACACTTGTGTTCTCATTTTTGAGGTGTTTTGAGTAAATTATTAAACTGATTCGTTCAGTTCATTGTTGAACAGATCAGTTCTTATTACCGTCATTAAAATGATTCGGTTCAAATTAGTCATTTGGTCGTGAATCGGACATTAGCAGACCCGTTGTGTGTGAATCACGGCTGTCAGAACATCGCGGAAGGTTTGTCACACAGAAAACACTTCATAACTGGATAGAAATTGTTTCCTATTTATTTAATGTATGATTTATGTCAGCTGTTTAGCTGGTCAAACGTTTTTTCACACCGAGCGGTACTTCAAAACAGTTGTCCGAACGCACAACGTTCAACATGGATTCGGTTTTCTGAACTTTTGATTTAGCTTAATATGTGAAGTATCAGAGAGAGCTTATGTGCTTATTTTGAAGACAGAGAGAGTGCGCGCGAGAGTTCTCTGCTCTTTATATGCCTTCAGCTGTGGTCTTGACCGGTCTTGAGACAAAATCCCGAGTCATCTTCGCCCGAGACCGAGACGAGACCGAGTAAAAATGCGGTCGATACCGAGACGAGACCAAGACCTTTAAAAAGACCGATCTCGAGTACTACAACACTAGTGAACATTTCAGTGCACTGGAAGGATTCTGTGATTGATACAGCCCTTAAAATGGCCGACTCCCTGATCAGTGCACTGACTACTGAAATAGAGAGCTGATTGAGACGCACACAAAGACATTACAAACATGCAACCCATTCTCACTCCCAAGGCGTCAAAATCTGAAGCATGGTCAAGTGCCTTCCTCGTCACAATGAAGACACTTAAGGCACCCCTAGGCGTCATTATATTGATACACAAGGTACTCCATTCATTTCAGGTGTTGACCCAGTGCGTAAGATCAAGACATTTGATTATTTGCATTTGTAAAAGCAGACATGATTTTATCAGTATTAAAATGCTACTTTTATATTTTGGAGCAACTAACCCAACGGCTACCCTAAACCTACCCCATCTAAACATTATACAACACACATCAGGCAAATAAATGTACAGTCACCGGTATTTAGGTATCTAGAACGTAGATTATTTGTACTTTTTGAATAAATTGTGGATGCAGTGGTATCTTCTGGTTATATCCTGTGTTTTTTATCATGTTCACACAAATGGGTAGATTTAGGGATGGGGTTGGGTTACATGTTTAAATGCATCTAAATAGTGTAAATAAAATAAATGTAAATACATTTATGCTTGGTGATTAAATTGAGAATCACACTCCAACATGTGGTAATGGCAAAATCATAAACCAATAAAATTTCATCATGACGATAACGTTCCCATACCCAGTGCATCTGTGTATGCCACCAAAGGTTTCTCATTGAAATTAATGGCGCACCCTGCGCGTCGAAAAATTATGCCTAGGAGTATCTTTCGCGTCTTTGTTGTGACACGGAAGGCACTTGACCATGCTTCGTATTTTGATGCCTTGGAAGTGAGGGCTTAAATACACAAACAAAACAAGGGACACCTGTGAACAGTGATCAAACTGTGAACCAAAAGGCTTATTCAACTTCATACAGTGATGCGCAGACAGATCGGAGGCTGACTTGAAGCAGTGCATGCCGGTTAGAATTTTTTTCTGTCTTGAGGCAGCGCAGACGGCACGTGACTGTGAAGTAGGTCAACAAAGTACCGCGAGAGTAATTCGAGTGCAGCTGGCTGATGTAGACGGTGAAGATTCTCAAGAGCGGCTGCACATGGCTGCACGAGCTCTGATGATCAAACTGCTGTTCCATGATTGGCCGGATTCCCCACATGACAGCGATCAAGTGTTTCGTGTTTATTCTAAAACCTTCTGTTACACTAATGCTCACAAATAATTTGTATAAGAGTAATAGGTGTTTTACCTGTATTTTGATTTACACATTGCATATGTTTGTGTTTTAAAGGTCAAATTAAATTTCTGTAAAAATACTGGACAATGTACTGGCAGAAAATTACCAGTAAAAAAAAAAAAGAAAAAAAAAATGACCCCACTTCATTTGTATTGTAGGTTTATATGTGCACAATATTGCATTTATTTAACTTCAGCTGTGATAAAGCATGCAAATATAGTGCGAGCGTCACTACGGGAAGCAGAAAGTTTTTTTTTTTTTTTTTTTTTTTTTTTTTTTTTATTAACAAAAAACTGCAAAATACAAAACTCTCGTAGGGGAAAGATAATATACATACGTATATACAAATGTCAAAAAAAAAAAAAAAAAAAGGTAATAACTAAACAGAAAACAGCAAACAACAACAATAGCGGGGTTACTTAAAAACAAGTTAAAGGCAAGATGGCTAAAGATAATAAAAATAACATTTGGAGCAACACACACAAAGGGAGATTAATCAAAACAGCAATTTCCTAGATATTTCACTGCACATTTTTCTTGCGATTTTAGTTGATTTGATCTTTTCCAGTGAGATAAAAAATAATTTAAAATCATTTATAAACCAAACAAAGGAAGGCTTAGAAGATCTCCACTTACTGCAATGAATATGATATTTACCCATAAGAATAATCATATTAACTAAATCTGATACTGATGAATCTACACTCTAAAAAATAATTCAGTGGCTTAGTAAATATCAAAGTAATAATTAACTTTATTAACTTAATAAAATCTCTCAATATCATTTACTTGATGGTTTTAGTTAAACATACCAAAATAATTGACTAAAAATCCAACAGTTAATTTTGTCTAAAATGTATAGTTATATTTAAGTTTTTTGCACTAAAATAATTTAGTATTCAAATAACCAATTATTTAATTTAAATATACTTAATACATTTGCGAAATTTATTTCAAAATAGTTGAGAATGGAGAACTAAACCGATCTGTTTCAAGAACCACAAATATTACTTAATTAAAATCAAGATTATTAATATTTAACACACACTGAAGAAACTGAGTAAGTTTACTCGATTAAAACAATGCGCCCCTCCCCCACCCTCTGACGTGACGACAGCTCGACGTTGAGTCAGTGAGTGCGGATATTTGAATTCTCCTCAGTCACCAGAGCAGTTTCTTCTTCTCAGCGTCGCAGAATTGGGGCATTTCCTCTGTGAAATTCAGGTTTGTATGTTTTTTTTATTATTTATATAATCATTACTGTGCTTAAAGGCATTTTATTTAATTCAAAACAACATACAGGGACAGTGTGAGTCACCTTAAGTTAACGTGTGGCGTTGGTCTTTGAAACGCCTGCTGTGTTGCTCAAAACACAACTTTATTCCTAAAGATAATGAATATTATGAATTTGGATGGTAAAATCTTATTAAAACTGGGCACTGTTTGTTTATTGTCAGGTTATGGAGTCTGTCGCCTCGCAGCATCTTTCAGCTGCAAATGAAACGCAGGACAGCGGTCTCAAGTTCAAAGTCCACCCGCAGACCGCTAACGTTAGTCCATCTCAGGCTCGAGAAACAGCGCTGATACGGTGGAAATGGGATAGCAGACTGGTTGATTACACTTGAATTACTTTTAAATGTTTAATTTTTACTTCTAAAATGTTTGTTACATGAGTTTAAATGTTGTAAAATAACTGTTATTCTTTACATGTCAAAACAGTAATATATGCTGTAACGTTATTGCTGTACTCATCGACAATAAAGGCCATGTCATGCATAAGTGTGTTTGTGTGGACTGTGGAGTATTTTACAAAGGTTTAGAGGAAATTAAAGTTATACTATACAAGTTAGTAATACTCATAAATAAAAACAGTTCATATTAGTCATAAATATTGGTTTTTAAAATGCTTTTTACCCATTTTGTTCTACTCAATTGAATTTGTTAATGTAACAAATGCAGTTACTCAGATCTACTTAATTTTTTTACTTACATTTACTCAGATCATATGGTGTCTATAATTGATTTCACTGCTTTAAAATTTACTCAATTTTTTTTAGTGTAAAAATGTTTCACCAAAAAAATTGAGTAAATCATAGTATTAGTTTTTAGAGTGTATGTTATCCATATAAAAGAGGATGTGTGTCAAGGTAAGAGTAGGGATATTATCCATCTTAAGTGACATCCAATTGTGTAGCTCGGACCAGAAGCTACTGGACACAGGGCAAAAAAAGAACATGTGTTCCAGAGTCTCATCAGTCATCTCGCAAAATGCACAAGGGTCTACATCAAATTTAAATTTTTTCCTAAGAAAGTCCGCAGCCGGATATATCTTATAAATTATTTTAAAGTGGGTCTCTTTGACCTTTGGGGAAATGGGCCATTTAATGAATTTAAAATGTGTTCTTCCTATGGACAATGCACCTATATTTGGAACCTGTACACACAATCCTCTGTTATAATCAAAAAACAGTTTAGATCTTAAAGCATCATTAATAAATTTATTATTACATTTATTGTCAACTAAAGTACAATCATTGATAACTAAATGTGGTAAAATTGATAAGGGTCTTGTTTTTGTATATAACAATATGTTTTGAATTAACTGTAATAAAGGTATCGGTATTGCTTTACGTATCTTATTGTATTCACTATATGTACATTTTAAATTATATTTGTCTAAGAAGGCTTTATATTCCAACAAGTTTCCATTATCATCTATAACATCATTCACAAACACAATGCCCTTTTCATACCAATCATATCTGAACAATGATTTTCTATTGATTATAATGACCCTATTGTTCCATAAGGTGGATCCGTGTGGAGAAAAATTATGGGTGAAGATCATTTTCCAGTATTGAAGAATTTGTTTATGGAATTTTGATAATTTTACAGGAATTTTGGTCACCTCAAAATCACATTGCAAAAGAAAATCAAGCCCTCCTACTTTTTTAAATATATGTCTGGGAATGTGAAACCAAATAGAATCTGGTTGTGATAGATATGATTTTAACCATTTAATCTTAAAGGTCCCAAACATTGATTCAAAGTCCAAGGCTTTGATACCACCCATATCATATTCTTTAACAAGCTGTGATTTCCTAATATAATGGGTTTTATTTTTCCACAGGAATTTGAAAATAATTGAGTTGGCTTTCTTAATATTACCAGAAGAAATATACAGGGAGTGACATGGATATATTACTTTGGAAATACCTTCTGTTTTAGATAAGGTAACTCTACCAAAGATAGTGAGGTCTCTGGTGAGCCAGCGACTTAAGGATTTTTCCATATCTGTTAATCGGTTAGAAAAATTGGCATCTTCCCTTCTGATTGCATTTTTGGATAAGACTATTCCAAGATATTTCACTTCAGATTTAACCTCAATTGAAGATATGATTGAATCTGTTGATGAGTGAATGGGAAGTAGCTCACATTTTTTAATATTGAGTGTTAATCCTGAAGCTTTAGAGAAAATTGAAACTGAATCAAGGGCTACATTAACCATGAATTTATTCCTTAAAAGGACTGCGGTGTCGTCTGCAAATTGACTAATTTTGAATTCCTTATCAAATATCGAGATACCATGCAATTCAGGGTTATGATTAATGAGCATGATAAGTGATTGGGTGGCTAGAATAAACAGTTTGGGAGAAATCGGGCACCCTTGTCTAATACCGCGGAGCACCTCAAACCTAGGAGTTATACCAGGATTCAGAGATACAGAACTATATATGTCAGTATAAAACATCTTAATTATTTTACAAAAATTGCTCCCAAAACCTAAAAAATCTAAGACATCAAATAAAAAGGCATGTTCAACGGTGTCAAAGGCTTTGTAGAAATCGAGAAATAGAATAAAGGCATCAGTATCAATGATATCTTGATAATCAAGCAAGTCTAGTAGCAGTCTAGTATGATTGTGTATATTTCTGCCCCTTATAAAGGCTGACTGACACTCATCAATAATATGTGATAATCCCTCATTTAGACCATTAGCATAGACAAGTGCCAGTAATTTATAATCGGTACATAATAAGGTAATTGGTCTCCAATTATCTAATAAAAGAATATCTTTGTTAGGTTTGAGAATTAAAGTGATAATACCATGTTTCATAGTGGGAGAAAGATTACCTTTTGATATACAGTCTAAATAGGCATTATAGAGCATTTCTCTGATATCACTCCAAAAAAAAGATAAAAGCTCCACGGTTATCCCATCTATACCAGGTGATTTCCCCCTAGACATCTGTCGAACAGCCAAGTCTAGTTCCTCAATTCTTAGCTCATCTTCCATTAGTTGTTTAAAGTTATCATCAAGTGTCTTTTTAAACCCCTGAATCTTATTTAAGAAGAAATTGCAATCTTTTTGAGAAAAAAGTGATTTATACAAATTACAGTAGAAATCTTTGATTTTTTCGTTTACCACTTCTTGATTTTCAACAATAATATCATTGATTTTTAACTTTCGAATTTTTTTCCTCGTTTGTCTTTGTTTTTCCAGACTAAAAAAATAGGACGAGTTTTTTTTCCCTTCTTCAATCCAGCGAGCCCTTGAACGGATAAATGCACCCTTGGCCTTTTCCAGATATATATTATCAAGATGGGACTGTAGATTTTTTAATTCAGTCTGCTCTTCCACTGTCAAATCATCTTTACAGCATAGCATATTAATGTGACTAATAATGTCCCTTTGTCTTAACTTTTTAAGTGTTAATGCTTGTTTACTTGTATTAATAGCTATCTGTCTAACTTTGAATTTGAACCATTCCCATTTACTCAGAGAACACATTTCCAATTCGTTCACTTCTCTAACCAGTTGTTTAACTGTTTTACAAAATTCAGTATCTTCCAAGAGAGTATTGTTAAATTTCCATATAGAGTTTATTTTGTTCTCTCTTCCATCTGGCGAAAGAGTCAAAAATATTACACAATGATCAGTAAGGGGTGATGCTGAGATTTCACATTTAATGACGTCATTAACTAGATTATCTGATATTAGCCAGTAATCCAATCTTGAGCACTGGCCATTATTAGATGAGTTAAACCAGGTAAATTGTTTTCTGGTCGGATTTTTCATTCTCCAGTAATCTATTAGATTGGCCTTTGTGATCAATTCAACTATTGTTTCATCAAACGTGTGGCAGTGTCTCTTTGTTGGTAGGCGGTCTAGCCACAGATCAGGGGCCAGGTTGAAATCTCCCCCAATTATTACTCTATTAGTTGAAAAAAGCATTTGCCATTCTTCTAAGCCCTTATTTAACGATGAGAAGAGATTTTTATTCTGTACCTTTTTGTTATAACCATACACGCATAATAAGATGTAGTTTGTGCCATTTAATTCTGTTGCGACCATTACCCAATAGCCATTTGAGTCACTTTTGTGATCAATAATTTTCCCGGGAAATCTATTAAATAAAACCATAACTCCTGCTGAGTGTGACGTTCCATGGCTGAAAAAGATAGAGTCTCCCCATTGCAATTTCCAAAATTTTGTGTCAGCATCGACAGAATGGGTTTCTTGCAAAAAAACACAATTAGCCCTTTGCTCCTTACAGAAAAGAAAAATAGCCTTTCGTTTTACATTATCTTTTAACCCCCTAGTATTTAAAGAAATAAAGGACAACATTTAGATGGTAGATAACCTAAACAATGCACAAAAGAGTGTAACGATGTGCAGGAATGAGTAATTAGTCCTAAATCAACATGTTTAGTGTAACAAACCCTCTAACAATACAGAGGGGAAAATGGAAAACTATACAGACCAAGCAGCAATTGTATCAAATATCTATATAAAATAAGATCCACCTCGCCTGGTTAAAATAAAGAACATAAACCAGGTAAATAAACATTCAGTATCTGTCATATGTTGTTGTGTAGAAATGTTATGGTCATCAACGTCAGATTGGTTACTTCGGATGTGACGCATCAACAAGCAAAGTGCTACTATTGCTTATACTTACATAACGTAGCGTTTATGTCAACCAAGCAATAAGTTTCTCAGTCAAAAGTGAGAGCAGGCTTAATTTCTGCCAGTCAGCTAGGAAAACGAGTGATCACAATGGGTCCACTCTCCGGTTATCGATCAGTGCGTATCCTTCCTTTAAGAATGCCCTTTTACCCTTCTTTCTGGCTTCTTGGACCTGCGGCCACAGCTTTGCACGCGCCTCCCGGTCTTCTTTCGAGAAGTCTTCTTTGAAACGTATGTGCAAGTCTCTACACACTCTCGCATCCTTCGACTTTTTCCAAACGTCATCCCTCACCGTTCTCATCCCGAACTGAATGATGATTGCTCTCGGTGTGTTATTTGATGTAGCGGCGTCGCCTTTCCGCCCCAGCCGGTGAACGGTGTCTACGGTGTCTCGCAGCCGCTCCACAGACATTGGAACAACTCTTGTCAATATCCCAATGACAATTTCTCTCGTGTCCTCTCCATCCTTTTCAGGTAGACCAATCATCCTCAGATTCCACCTTCGTTTGTAACGGGTTTGCTCTGCACATGCTTCTTTTAGCAGACTGTTTTCTCTCTGTAGGCCTCCTATTTTTTTCTGAAGCAGGCAGATTTCTTCACGGTTTTCTTTAGTTGCGGTTGTGTTAGCTTCAATACGTCTGTCGAAGCTTTTCAGAAGTTCAGTCTGTTCGTCCATTTTTCTGGTCAGGGCCTGTACTGCATGTAGAATTGCAGCGCCAGTATTGACGTCCTCCATTTCTCTTTGGTGTCTCTGTTTCTTTGGATTCGGCTGTTTAATTGGCGTATGTTCTTTATTAATTTTGTCTTCTTTGAATGAATGTTGCTCCGCTTCCATTTCTTCCTCGACGTCAAAGTCGTCACATGCCTCGTGGAGAGCATCCAACTTTCAGTTGTGGTCGGACATGATTCCAGGAAACAAAGAGAAAAAAAAAAACCACAGAATGTTGTGATAACTTAGTTTTGTAACTAAATTTTGACAGTACGTTAAGTGCCTGTTTATTTGAGGGGTTGTCACACTAGTTAATCACATTTCAAGGACTAAAAAGAAACTTTTTATCAGAGCCTGCAAAAGTGCTGCCACTCACTCCGCCATCTTGAAACGCCCCCTCGGAAGCAGAAAGTGTCCCACTTCACGTCTCTGTTTGCAGCTCCCCCCGCCTGCACGTGGCTACTCCTGCCAATCGGATGCATCCAGCCACAGCCAATGTCGAACACACCTAAAGACAGAACATGACAAAAGAACACATGAGGACAAGAGGATCACATGACAACAAGGAAACATGATAAAATCAGAATATGAAACATGAACATGAAACAAACCGTGACACACTGCAAGTTATGCGCTATTCACTTTCATGCAGTTGCTAAAATATGTTACTTTGCGCACTTGAAATTGCATAGTTCAGACAGAGAACGTTTTGAAATTAAAATCTTTGAAAACATTTTTAAATCTATTTGGATTAATGTAGACCTAACCTTGTCTGGAACAATGTGGACACACCTGCCATAGTGCTTTCATTTGAAATTGAGGCATAAATATATTTGAGATAAATTGATTAAATAAAAAAGATTTAACAATACTATAATTATAGTTTGATTATTTTTTGTTGATTAACTTTATTTAAACAAAAAAAATTGCTCAACACAAAATAATCAAACTATAATTATAGTATTGTTAAATTTTGAAACTGTTAAATAAAATAAACTGACTGTGTTAAAAACGGAATGTTTTCCCAAAACGTTGAAATGGTCAGGAATTTGTTGAAGCATATTTTGAAGTGTGGTTGAAATATTAATGTTGTTTAAAAATGAACTTGGTACATCAGATGGCAAAAATGTTTTATGTTGACATCATTTCTGTTGTATTTTCAGTTTCAACAAAAGTAATGTAGAATCAGCCTCACACTGTAACATTGACCGAACAATATTACCAATATTATTATTTTATTTTATTTTTTTAATTCCAATGTCATTCAATGTAGAATCATATTATTATTATTATTATTATTATTATTATTATTATTATTATTATTATTATTATTATTATTATTATTATTGAATCTCAAACAAAAACATTAATTGTGGCTTCAAAGGTGATATTGAACCAAAATCACTTCATTGTGTTGATTCAATGACATTACCATGTTTTTTTGTTTTTGTTTTTATGTCACTTTGCTAAACATAATTGGCATTTGCAAACGTGATTTTATATTAATTTAATTCAATTACTGAATTCAATTAGCGAGGCATCAATATAACTCAACATTGTTTCAATGATTGCTTGCTATCTGGATTCCCTATTAAAATCCTAATCCTCCATTGGGTTGCATTCAGATATTTTGTACATGCAGCAAAGTATACTTGTTAATATGTCTGTTAATTAAAATAAAATAGTTACTTGACAAAATAAATGGAAATCCAATATTCAGAATGTTAAATGATAATGGCTTACACTAAGAACTATAATAAATGACATTACATTCAATTAAAAAAAGAAACGGAAAGAAAAGAAAGCTTTTTCCTATGATTCATATATTCATTGCTATTCATTGTGAATTGCTATTTCTGTAGCCATTTCTCCACTGTTATGTGACCATTGATGTGATTAACCAGTTAGAAAACATGCATTTAAACAGTGTATTTACCAGACACCCTGTAAAGTTACATGCATGCTGTCACCGTAAACTGGCCTGTCAATCATCTTATCACAGTTAACGAATAAATGCTTCTTTGCTGAAAGCCTGTATGTTTTGTATGGTTAGAAATAAGCATGATGATGCAGTGGATAGCAGAAACAGCTAATCACTATGTTTTGTTAAACATCAAAGGAGTAAGACAGATTGTTAATGTTCCGGATCCTGAAAAAAGCCAGGTAGATGTCTAGGCACCATTACTCATCTAATGAGCTCCGATATATATAGGCAGGTCTGTAGGTGAAGGGATGGAAGCAGCAGCCAGCCTGAGATAGTCGTATTTTGCAGTAATCCTGCATGGCTTAGAATGGCAGCTGCCCAGCGAGAGCAACATGAATCCGACCCTATGGAGTAGAGTGAGCAGGCGATTATGCAAATCAACAGACCTCTCTCACACTGCCCTAAAAAGGTGCCTGATTGCTTTTGGCAAACTTTCACTATAGCCTGAGCAGATGTTTCACCTCTGTCTACCAAACCTCTCGGTGAGGTGCACATGCTGGATTTCCTGAGCAACGTGTGCATGGAAATCATGATTGTCACAGATGAGCAGGGAGAAAAGTTGTATGTGCTGAATCAAATATTGTATTAAAGAGGGGTTAAAGGATCAATAGCTGATAAAAATTAGCCTAGAAATCTAGACGCACCCTAGCGGCAGCAAATTGAATCTGCCCGCGAGCGTCGTCTAGCAACTCTCATTTCACTTCTGAGCTGTATTCGCCTAACTCTTGCCGGGCCAATCGCATCGGGGGTATAGAGTCGGTGGGCGGGGCCATAATGACGACGGCCGAGTTCTGTTTGCGTGCTTCTAGTAAACACAGAAACTGGCGAACGGCGATCTTTCGAATCAGCTTTGACCGCGACTCTAGAAGACTTGGAGTTAAGCTTTTCTCTGAGAAAAGAACGGCACTGAAGTCATTCTTAAAAAGGGAAGATGTGTTCGGAGTTTTGCCGACCGGATACGGCGAATGTTTAATTTATCAACAAGCTCTGTTTCAGCTTCGTTGCTCTGGTTGGTGGTAGCGCTCTCCTATTGTGTGCAGAGGGAGTTTGAAAGACAACCGTTTATCCCGCCCCTCGGGTTGAGCCCTGTCAATGGTGAGTTTCCAGACCAAACATCTTGATGTGGATCTGGCTTATCAGGTTAGATACAAATAGGTGCACATTCTATATATTAAAATACACAGTCAATTGAGCTACTTAGTGTCACAAAACAGTTGACATTGGATTGACTAGATGGACAAATTGTCCATTTCCTCTGTTAGCATGTATATGTTTATATTTTGGATGCCCTTCAAATGTGCCATAAAACTGCAAAAATAAATAAATAATACATTATTGTTCTTGCACTAGTCAAGTCTTAAGGTGTTTCTAATGAATCACAATTCATAAACAAACAGGCTTTCATCACATAATAATGGAATTCAAATAATGGATGGCCATTTTAGTGCTATGATAAAGCTTATTAAAGTAGTAGGCTGGTGTCAAGTTCAGGGACGGTTGATGGCAGCTGTCAGTTACATGTCATCCTTACTCAACAGAAGTGCATTTTGCTTTCTCATATCACTCTAGTACAGACCTCATTTTTCTCCTCGTCAAGTGATGAAAATAATTGTTTTGCACTGTGTTTAAAATACCGCTGAAGGTAAAGTGGGATCTATCTCATTTGTGTAATTTATTGGAACAGGACACAATTAAACGTGATACAAATTGCATACTTTCACATGAGATCCATGGCCTAGAAACAGCAGTTGGAGTAGATCACCCCTTAAAGGGTTAGTTCACCCAAAAGTTTAAATTATGTAATTAATGTCTCACGCTAATGTCATTCCACACCCGTAAGACCTCCGTTCATCTTCGGAACACAGTTTAAGATATTTTATATTTAGTACACAAGCATTTCTGTTTCTCCAATGAAAGTGAATGCACACTATACTGTCCATGTCCAGAAAAGTAATAAAAACATCAAAATAGTCCATATGTGACATCAGTTAGTTAATTAGAATATCTTGAGGCATTGAAAATACATTTTGGTCCAAAAAAAAAAAAAAACTACGACTTTATTCAGCTTTCCCTTCCGTGTTTGTTTTCAATATACAAACAAAGATTTGAAAGGTTATGAATCAGCACATTGATTCATGATTCAGATCGCGTGTCAAACTGCCAAACTACTGAAATAATGTGACTGGCAATCTGAACTCTGATTCAATACCCTGATTCATAATCATTTTTTTCAATGCTTCAAGAGATTCTATTTAACTAACTGTTGTCACATATGGACTACTTTGATGATGTTTGTATTACCTCTCTTGACATGGACAGTATAGTACATTTCAGCCTGGTCTCATCCTTAATACGTAGGTATTAATACGTTACTTTCAAAGAGACTAAACGTACGTCTTAGTACGTTTGGAGAAGTGCTAAAATGTAAAATATAGACGTATTTGCAACATTTAAACGTAGTATTATTACATTTTTACAGCTATAAAACGTAAAATATTTACGAATCCATCATGAAATCTTTTTTTTTAAGAATACAAAACTTTATTCTGGTAAAAACATTTTTTTTTTTTTTTGTTATATCATAAAGATATCTATATAATTTCCCTTTGACCATTTTATTGATTAATCTACGATCCCTTAACACTACCCCAAACCTAAACCTACCAATTTAATACAGAATATAAAGAAAATAAAAGGTAAAACGTTGGAAAATGATGATTTTGGTAACAATATAGCATTAAAAAAAATTATTTTGAACGGCTAATCCTACACTTACCCCTAAACCTACCCATTAGCATTCATTAAAACAACGTACTGTTATAAATCAAAGCATAACAGACAGACCAGTGTAATCACAATAATTTATTTATTGCAAAAATGTCCAAAGCGGTACCAAAAGTAGTTCAAATGAAGATGTGTTGCAGTCGCAGTCCTCTCTGGTGGTATATAACGTTAATAGTTTTGTATGAGGTACAGAGCAGAATGTTAGCTATTAATCAATGAAAATATTAATCCGGCTTCTCTCCGTGAAGTTGCGCGTTTCCCATTTCAAATACAAATCGACTGAAACACGACATGTCAAAATCATAGGTCAAAATCTGTGACGAAGCAGGCGAGAGCCAATGAGCGTTCGATGCCACTGCCGTAAATCATGTCGTAACGCTTCATGAGGGCGCGTTTTTTAAATTTGAATTTACGAGCGCGAGATTTGATGTTTGCCGTCGCGCTACTGAGAGGAGATGAAGACTAATGGAGATGAAGATCACCGGGCTCAATTTTAGATTTGTTTCTCGCAAACATATGGATTCTAACGATTTGGATTACAGCAAACGAATAAAGTGTTGCGTTTTGTGAATTGATGTTGTGTTTTGGTGTATCTTGTGATCGCCAGTTGCTGAATAGGAGAAAATGCCTTTTTATGTCTCACAGCAAACAACAAGCTAAATACTACAAAATGGTTGGCAAGAATGTTATTCATCTGACGGTTTTAAAATTCAATCTTCTTTTAACATTATCTAGTCACCCGAAATGAGTTTGTAGTGATGTCACGAGAGCAAAATGTTATTTTATATTTCTGTTATTATATATTAGGTTGATTAACTTAGTAAAATGCATAAATGTGACTGAAAACATGTATTGATGTGACTATTGGATATAAAATAAACAATATTAATGCCACGATTTATGGGAGCCGGTGGCTGCTTACACGTTAACAGATACGTCGATAAATTACATTTTAGTGCTGTTAATACGTCAATATTGTACATTTTAGTGCTGTTAATAAGTCAGTATTGTACGTTTTATTGTGTGTGAAAACGTTAGTAAATGTATACGTGAAGTAGAATCACACTTTACGTAAAAATACTCACGTATTTTCATGAGATCACGTTGTACATTTTACATTTAATCATTGGTCAGGTGCAATTGGAAAATATGTCTTAAGATGTTTTTTTTTTTTTTTTAAATGGCTGCAGACTCAGCAGCACAAATTGAGATCGCAGTTCATTCCACCAGGTGGGAACGGTCCAGGAAAATGTTGGTGAGAGTGATTTCATGCCTCCCTGGGATGGAACCACGAGGTTTCGCTCACTCGCAGAACGCAAGCTCCTGGAGGGTGTGTAAGTCTGAACAAGCGAGTTTAGGTATATTGGTGCAGAGCCAGTGGTTGCTTTGTGGGCAAGAACCAGTGCCTTGAATTTAATGCGAGAAGCCATTGGCAACAAGTGCAGTCTGATGTAGAGAGGCGTGACATGCGCTCTCTTCCGCTCATTAAAGACCACTCTCGCCGCTGCATTCTGGATCAGCTGCAAGGGTTTGATAGTGCATGCTGTGGAAGGCTAGAAGAGCATTGCAATAGTCCAGTCTGGAGAGAACAAGAGCTTGAACCAGGAGTTGTGCAGGCTGTTCTGATAGGAAGGGTCTAATCTTTCTAATGTTGTATAAAGCAAAACTGCAGGACCGTGTGTAATGAAGTAACTAAAGTGTTGTCCGTGGAGCAGTTGCGTGTGTAGATGAGGTCTAATTGGTTACCTGATTTGTGAGTAGCCGTAGTAGATACTAACTTAAGGTCAAATGAAGACAGTAGAGTGCTGAAGTCTGTGGCTAGGTGTTTATCCAGATGGATGTTGAAGTCACCAAGCAGAATCAGAGGAGTGCCATCCTCAAGGAAGCTAGAAAGTAACACATCCAACTCCTCCACAAAGTTACAGAGGTGACCTGGAGGACGATAGACCACTACAACATATATTTTAACAGGGTGAGCAATAGTGATTGAGTGTAATTCAAATGAACTGGCCGATAGAGATGGTAAGGGATCAAATTTCCAATCATTTGAGATAAGCAAACCAGTACCCCCACCCCTCCCAATAGGCCGAGGGGTGTGTGAAAAAGTATAATTGGTTGAGAGGGCTGCAGGAGTGGCAGTGTCCTCTGGTTTGAGCCAGGTCTCAGTGAGGGCCATGAGGCTGAGCTGAGAATGAGTCCCAATAGATGAAATAAAGTATGCTTTGTTTACAGCAGACTGGCAATTCCAGAGACCAATTGGAATAGAGAGTAAAGTAGCATAGGATTTATGTAGACTGCACAAATTATTAGGATTGCAGCATCTCGTTCGTACAGCGCAAGATACAAATAAGAAAACTGACCACAAATAATGGAAAGGAAAAATTATACTCAGGTGCCTTGTCGGGCTCCTCGCTCGGGAGGAGTTGCACATTTATACTCACCTGAGTATCGTTATTGAAAGCAACTGGGAACGCCCCCAACAAATGCATTCGCTCACCAACATGGCAATGACCCCCACACACACCGCGAGAATACACCAAAACTACTAATACACACCACTGCACTATACAGACACACTTATCCAACAACAAATGAACAAACAATCAAATGAGAAAAGTTACAAACACTTACAGAGTAGTTGTCTATCAGTCGTGTGCATACACTTTCATTGGAGGAACAGAAAACCTCTCGGACTGAATATAACAAATCTTAAACTGTTCCGAAGATGAACGAAGTGTTCTTACAGGTGTGGAACAAAATGGGTAAGTCATTAATGACATAACCTTTCTTGAGAGGTTTGGGCGTCGAAGGTTTCCCATGTGGAGAGGGTAACTTATTGGGCTTTTCTGTCTAATACTAAACTTACTTAATCTTTTTTTTTTTTTTTTTTTTTTTTTTTTTCCACCGAGTTATTCTATAATAATAAAACATTTGAATGGGAAAAAAAAGGTTATTACATTTATGTTCTGTGCGACTTTTGTGGAGTTTTGGTTTGGGATCAGGATGGCGTCCCTCTCTGAAGGGGTAGCGCCACCTGTTTCCCTTCGTCACGGCATCAGGTGTGTTCCTGTTATCGGTGTGACTGTGGAGGATGTGTTGATGGCTGTTGGAGAGGAGATCGGGTACGAGAATATTGCATCGGCCTTTCGTATAAATAAGGTGGTGGTCGTTTTTGTGAAGGAAGAGTTTCAAGTTAGCCACCTGACAACCAATGGAATTGTGGTAAGTAGGGAATTTGTTATTATTTCACCACTCGTTGCGCCAACTACTAAGGTAACTGTATCAAACGTGCCTCCATTTATTCCCAACGATGAAATTAAGCGAGGGCTTTTACGTTACGGAATGTTTGCTAGTGCAATAAAAACGCTTCCACTCGGCTGTAAAAAGGAAGCATTAAAACACGTAATGTCCTTTAGAAGACAGGCGTTCATGTTTTTGAATGAGACGAATTTAGACGTGTCCTTTAGAGTGATGTACGAGGGAAAGGCATATATGATTTATGCAAACGCTGGAAGCATGAAATGCTTTCAATGTGGGGATTTTGGTCATAAGAGACTAACATGCCCACATAAAGCTGGCACTAGTGGGGTAAACGCCGTCGGGCCGAGTGCTGCGGTCGTCATGGCGAATGCCTCAGAGGACATGCTGCCTCCAGTTGTGGAGAAACATAACACTCAAGTTGTTGAACAGGCTGAAAGCGTTATTGAGGATGGTCAAAATGGAAATATGGTTGCTGAAACAGAATTAAATAAAAATGATGTAATGGATGATGTTGTGAGTGACCAGATATATGGTGAAGTGGCGAGTGCTGATGTTGATGCATCAAAGGGTGAAGAAAGTTGTGACACAGGGATAAAAGATGATGACACGTTTTCTGAGATTTCTGATATGAGGTCACAGTTAACGGGTGATGTGTATACTTTACAAGAGATAAATTACTTTCTAGAGACGACATTTGGTAAGATTTTTTTTCCAGATGCTGAGAAATTCGTTGCGACAGTAGTGTTGTTACAAAGAACAGTCATCTATGAGGCCCTGGATAAGAACAAGAGATTTAGATTGAAGAAGATGGTAACAAAATTGCGAAAGGATAAACTTGTAATAGTGGTCCTGATCGCCAGGATATTTTTATGAAATTAAGAAATGACATTCAGAACTATGATGATAGTGTGTGTCTTGTAATTGGTGGGGACTGGAATTGCACAACAGATATTACAGTGGACAGAAATGGAGAAGAGCCTCATAGTCAATCAAGTAATACACTGTTAAAAGTATACACAAATGTCAATTAATAGTTGAATGGAGAACAAGAAATATCAGTGTGAAACAATATACATGGTTGAAAGTGTGTGACCGCAGAATTTGTGGTGTAAGATTGGATAGGTTTTATATGAAAGACATGTGGAACAATAGAGTAATTGATGCATGTATTTATCCTAATGGTTTTTCAGACCATCATATGGTTACTTTGGATTTAAATGTGAAGAAGACACTAAGATCTAATTATTATTGGCATGTAAATGTTAAGTTATTGCATGATGTTTATTTCTGTGAAAGTTTTAAAGTGTTTTGGAGTAACTGGAAGTTGAAAAAGTCTTTATTTTAGACTCTTTGTCAATGGTGGGATGTGGGAAAGGCGAATATAAGAATATATATATACTTCCGACACTTCCACTTTTTCTGGTCCTGATTATAAGGTAAAGCAGATCTGTTTATCATATTAGATACATTTAAGTGTGTTTAAAATGATATGACGTTACTCGCTTGGTGCTGCTGTGACATGTTCACACTGCTAAGAGAAAATTGCTTCTGCAGAATAAAACTGAGGGTAGCGCAGATATGACGCGATTGACAGACAACTTGCTCAAACGCTACGCTAAAACGTCCCTGTCCTTAGTTAAAATAGCAATTTTCTCACAATTTACAAATAGTTGGAAACATTTGGGATATTGTAAGTACTCAACTGAACAAAATATATAACACTGGCCTAGTGGATTTTGGATTTTTTACTACTAAAATACTACATAGTGCACCTTTAAATGTTGAAGTTTAGGGCTTTATCTTGCACTGACTTAGCGCAAAATGCAAGTGTCTTTGCTAGACACAGTTGCTATTTTCCATCCAGCGACCAGAGATATCAGCAATGAACATATGTATATTTCTGTGATTGGTCTGATCCATGTGTGCCTACATCTGTAAGGATTTACCTTTCAGTGTTTGTATTACAATAAAAAAAAAGTTAATTTCAACACAGAATTATTAGATTTCTGTTATTTAACAGGAAAATAATGGTAACACTGCTGCCAGTTGTTTCCTGTTTTTTTCTGTGATTCACAGTAAATTCCTGTTGAAAAACATTACGGGGAGTGCACTGTAAAAAAAAAAAAAACATTAACATGAATTAACTGTTTAAATAGCAGGAAAATAATGGTAACCCTGCTGCCAGTAATTTCCTGTTATTTAACAGGGAAATAATTAACAGTGTACATTGTGATGTGTTTAAAGGAAAACAAACAAGAACTGAATTCTTTTTTACAAGAGCAGGCCAAGGGAGCATTGCTAAGGGCAAGGTTTTGCACTATCAAAGATATGGATGCTCCAAGTGCTTTTCTTTATTCTCGGAAAAAAAAAAAAAAACTGTTAATCAAAAACGAATGTGTCACCTTCGTCCACCAGGATGGATCGGTTACCTCAAACCCAGTTGAAATGAGGAATTTATTAAGAGACTTTTATAAGCAGTTATACAGTGCTGAGAGCTGTGATGCTGAAAGTGTTGATGATTTTCTTAAGGACTTACCTCAGCTTGGGGATGAACAGAAAAAGGCAATGGACAATTTAATCACTTAAGAACTTACAGAAGCCATGCGTCAGTTGAATATTGGCCGTTCCCCAGGAATTGATGGACTACATATAGATTTTTATCAACAGTTCTGGGAAATAATAGGACACAATTTTTATGAAGTGTTATTGGACAGTATAAGAATTGAAACTCTTCCCATAAGTCTCCGTAGAGCAGTTCTATTGCTGCTTCCAAAGAAAGGGAACTTGGGACTCCTCAAAAACTGGAGACCAGTATCTTTGTTATGCTCAGATTACATTATTTTTTTTTTTTCAAATGTTTATCAAATAGACTTAAACACTGTTTAGACTTGTTGGTTCTTAATGATCAAACATATTGTATATGCCTGAAAGATCTATAATGGATAATATTTTTCTATTACAGCATATAAATAATATTAACACGTTTTATCATGTTGATCTGGGAGTTTTATCTCTGGATCAAGAAAAAGCATTTGATCGGGTTGATCATGCGTATCTTTTTAATGCGTTAAAATATTTTGGGTTTGGTGACTTATATCCTATATCCGGTTGGTATATTGTAATGTTTCTGTTCTGGTCAAAGCAGGTGGTGAAATAATTAAGTGAACCAATAACTGTGTTGAGAGGCATTAGACAAGGATGTCCACTTTCCGGACAATTATACAGTTTGGTTATTGAACCTTTGTTGTGCAGGCTGAGGAAGAGTCTTGAAGGAGTTGTAATTCCTAATTCAAATAATCATTGTAAAAAAAATTTATCAGCATATGCAGATAAAAAAATGATCATTGTAAACATTTTTTATCAGCATATGCAGATGATATAACTGTTTTTATCAAAAGCCAAGATGACATTACAAGGTTAAACCAAACTATTGAAATATATGAAAAAGCCTCTTCTGCTAGAGTTAACTGGTCTAAAAGTGAAGGGTTTATTATTGGTAAATGGGAAGGTACTGGTTTTCCTCAACTTCCAGGTGTGTTGCAGTGGAGAAAGGATGGTTTGAAAGCACTAGGAGTTTTTTTAGGGAATGATCAGTTTCAAAAGAAAAATTCAGAGGATCTGCTGGAGAAGGTGTGTGCTAAACTGTCGAAATGGAAATGACTATTGCCACAATTGTCCTATAGGGAAAGAGCGCTGGTTATCAACAATCTCGCTGCGTTGATGTTGCGGCATAGGACTATAACTATGGAGCCTCCTGAGGAACTTATTTCTATGATTCAAAGGACATATGTTATTTTTTTCTGGAATGGAGAGCACTGGATGTCCGTGCAGCTGCACTTTATCTACCAGACCAAGAGGGTGGTCAAGGCCTGGTGGATGTGAGGAGGCGGATCTGGGACTTTAGGACACAAGCTGTGCAGAGACTTCTTTACAACAAAGATTTGGGTTTTGTCAAAAAAGTGCATTTTTGAAGCAGACAGGAGGACTTGGTTTTGATAGACACTTGTTTTTAATGAATTTAGAGGATGTAAGCCTGTCAGAGCTTCCACCCTTGTATAAGTCTATGCTACAGACATGGAGAACTGTTTTTAGATTGCAGTAGTAGGGGAATGTCGATTCTGTGGGTTGGAGGAAGATCTAGAACCTTTTTTTTTTTTTTAAGGTGTATCAGATTACGAGATGTATTTAGTTTACTTGAGACCTGGTTCATAAGATTTAATGAGGAATTTTCTTATAAAGTTTTTATTGGGGGAAAGAAATACAATTTTTCAATGAGGAGGAAAATATGTTTGCTTAATTATTGGAACGGCTAAACTGGCAATTTGTAAAACAAGAAAAAACAAAGGCCTACAACTTACTACAATAGATCCTGAAATTATGTTTAGACAGTTGGTAGAGGGAAGACTGAAAATTGAATTTGCTTATTATAGACTTACAAATAGTGTGGTTTTCTTTTGTGATGTATGGTGTTTTAATGAGGTACTATGTACAGTACAAAATGATATGCTTATTGTGAATTTGTAAAGTATTTATGTTATTTAGACATTTTTTTAATAATAGTCACTAATGATTAATGTAGTATGATGTAAGGTTCATAGAGTAATAAAGTGCTTGTTAAATCTCTCTCTCTCTCTCTCTCTCTCTCTCTCTCTCTCTCTCTCTCTCTCTCTCTCTCTCTCTCTCTCTCTCTCTCTCTCTCTCTCTCATGAAACACAAGCCCGCCTCCACTCACTCATTTCATTGGATCAGAATGAATACTGTTGGTGTTATAGGGCTTGAATTTCAGCATGGGATTGGAGATAATTTTACTCATTGCAGATTTTGTGCTCACACCAAGTGTGTGCAGATAAAGCCACCTCTCAGTATGAAATTAAAAGTGTCATGAACTGGCTTAAAAAAAAATGCTGTTGTCTTAGGTCAACTAATGATGTCTGTGTGGTTTTTACATTCAAAAACATTATAACAATTTTTTACACTGATTTTTTAATGGAGACTTGGAAGTAAATGCCTTCGCCGCCCTTCAGATGTCAGCTCAAGAGAGAGAATAGCAGATCAAGAACGGAATATAATGAGATTCATCGGCCTGCCAGGCTTTTCGAGCCCTGTGTGTCTATGATACGAGTCCAGCATGCTGAGGTATGCTCTATTAGACATGTACACATAAGCAAACGATCTATAACAATGCAATACTATTACATATAAAAACACGCTTTGCTCACATATGTGTGTTGCACCATTCCTGTAAGATCCAAATCCAGCATCAACTGGAGATTTGTTTACAAACGATTCAGCAGTGAACTGAAGGGAACACCACTATCTTCATTAAAAATAAAGTTCAACCACACATTCCTAATATTATGATCCGAAGGAAGCTTGCAGCGACTGTGTTCTTCCACAATATCTTGCTTGCTATCTTCTTACACATGGTAATTGCTGCTGGCTTGTGATCGACCAAACAGCTCAATGAGTCGGTGGGTGGGGCCACTAAATTACAGGTTCTGTAGAGGTGTGTGTTTCATTGCGCAGTGACGTAAGTATGAAGCACAGGACTGTTTGCTGAGGCTGGAGTCTATAAAAGCTTTACTTTGATTCACAAGAAAGTTTTCAGCTCTGAAATTTACAGGATAACAAAGTAGACAACATCCACTTGCTCCTAAATAGCACCTCCGCTCTGCCTGTCCTGAATGTTGATCCACAGCCAGGGACCTTCTAACATCTCTGCTGCTTCCCCATCATCACACAGCACGAGGTTGAGGACATTATCAGAAAAATGAAACCATCCACATATGCACTGGATCCTTTTCATACAGCCTTGGTAAAATCGAACCTCTGTGTCTTAAGTCCCTTTATAAACAAGATTATTAATAATTCCCTCCAGGCTGGCCATGTTCCATCCTCTCTAAAAACTGCTATCATCAGACAACTTCTTAAAAAACCCACTTTAGACCCAGATGTTATTGACAACTACAGGCCAATCTCTAACTTTCCATACCTCTCTAAGGTGCTGGAAAAAGTTGTTGCTATACAGCTTCAGGTCCATTTGGAGCAAAACAACCTATATGAGTAATTTCGGTCTGGTTTCCGCTCAGGACACAGCACAGAAACAGCTTTGGTCAGGGTCACAAAATGATCTATTGATGGCGGCAGGTGCTGGTTCCCCATCCCTTCTTATCCTCGTGGACTTAACTGCAGCTTTTGATACTGTTGATCATAACATCCTCCTTCACCGTTTACATTCCACCATCTGTGTTTTTGACTCGGTCCACAACTGGTTCTCTTCTTATCTCACTGAGAGAACTGAATACTTTGCATTGGGAGAAGCTACATCCCTGTCACACAACGTCACCTGCAGTGTCCATCAAGGCTCAGTGCTCGGACCCACCCTGTTCATCCTTTACATGCTCCCCCTTGGCCGTGTCATCAGCTGGCATGGGATTTCTTTTCACTGCTATACTGAAGACACTCAACTTTACCTCAGGACAAGTTCATCTTCCCCTGCTGACCTCACACCATCCCCTTCGATCACTTGCCTGGATGAGATAAAGGCGTGGATTAAGCAAAACTGTTTGCAACAGCTCCAAGACTGAAGCTATCCTAGTCGGCACTTCTCTTCAGGTCTGGAAGTCCGTTATCACCAGCATTGCTTTTTCTGACCAGGTTATTCCACTTTCTACTTCAGTCACCAATCTTGGGGTCAGATTGGAATCGCAGCTTTTACTTTTGAAAATTACTTTTGAAGCTCACATCAAACATCTGCGTAAGACAACCTCAGAAGCATTGCCAAACTTCGTCCCATACTAACACTGGCAGATGCGGAGAAACTTGTCCATGCCTTTGTCTCCTCCAGCCTGGACTACTGCAATGTGCTCATTATCGGCATCCCAAGCAAAAATCTCCAGAGGCTGCAGTGTATTCAGAACAGTGCTGCTAGGATCCTCCTGAGGGTGCGCAAATACGACCATATCACCCCCATTCTAAAATCACTCCACTGGCTTCATGTGTCGTTCAGGATCGAGTATAAGATCTCTCTCCTTACCCACCAGTGCATCTATGGTGATGCACCCACCTATCTCAAGGAACTCCTCACCACACAAACATCCACACGTAAGCTCTGCTCTTTTTCAACGTACCTTCTTAAAACTTCCACGACCAAACTCCGCACTATGGGAGATCGGGCCTTCTGCTCTGAAGCCCCCAGTCTGTGGAATAGTATATTTTGTTTTGAGTAAACTATTCCTTTAATGTTATATAACAAATATATATAACCATTTGAAGACCTAAATGTATTAAACTGATTCATAGATTTTCTTGTTTAGGCTATAGGGAGATTTTGAAACTAACGTGACATATATGGCAAGATTAAAAATCCATTATATTTGTATTATTTCCATTTCAGAAATCTATGCATGCATACTTATATAAAACATTTATTTGCACCATTTTTATCTTTCTGAAATGATGGACATTGAAGCAAAGCATCTGCGTGTGAGAAATAGCACAGAACTTTGTGCTGGTGAAGGAGTATGGTGATGTTCACAGTCTGATAGCCTGCAATGACATGACACAACGCTCAACACATTTTTTACCACTATTTTGTGGAGAAATAGCTTCCAGGACTAGATGGATCTTAGGCCAATTGTCACATTGAGGGATGTTAATGGCAAACATGCCGGTGCACAGTCTGAGGAAAACTGATTTTAAGTGAGAACAAATTGGGCATCTGCTGCTCACAAATCAATTTTCTTTTTAAATTAATGATTGCTTTTTGTTATTTTGTATATTTACAAAGTTCTTCACAGTTAAGCTTTATCAACTGACTAAATGGAAGCATATTTAGACAGACCGCACATTCAGACAGATAACTTGTATAAAGCCCATCACAAAGAACAGTCTATGATACAGCCATGAAATCCTTACCAAAATGGTACTGTACAATGTGTTGCATTTGTTTGACCCTTTCTTTTCACTCCATCTTTCCTTTAAACTCTATGAACTTTTCTATTCTGTCGTCCTATTCTCAAATAATTTGCATAATTTGCATCTTCATTTAAAGATCCCCAGCTTTACCAAAAGCCTCTGATTTTGAATGAAAGCAGTCATTTTGAATCTGTATGCCAACACGGGAAGAGGATGAATAGATACAACAAAGAGTAATCAAATCAGTTTCTGTAATGATTTATGTGATTACAGTTCTCAGAATACGTAGAATATGACTATCATCCCAGAGTCAGCAGGACATTTCAAGTGTATTATTACACAGTGAAAGTTGAAGCTTATTTATTTGAAGTGATTGCCTGCTTGAAAATGTGTATTAAATATAATGGACTAAATGTGTTTTATACTACAAATCTGAACAAGTTCTTTTTCTTTACAAAAGCAGTTTATCACAAGCCCTTCTTTAACATAAATGCCTTATGTCTGAGTGGATAATCTGGTGGTAATGTGGTTTCCAGACAGCTTTCATTTGGACACGAGACAATTAAAACTCTTAATTTGAAAGGCAAGTATAAAAATAAATAAATTGTAAGGACACAATCATCAGATATAATTAAATATTATTTAGAAATGTGCTTCTTGTTTTGTTATATTTCTTCAATAATAAATTCACTGTATAGATAAAAAAAAGATTAAAAAAAAGATGTGTGTGTGTGGGGGGGGGGGGGGGGTTGACTGTGTAATGACAGCAATGTGACCTTGTCAAATGGTCTCTCAAACTAATTGCATTGGTCTCAATCTAGCCTGAAAATGCGTCTGTCTGTCAAAGTTTTATGGTGGCACCATTTCTGTTTCATTATCCAATCCAAGTTCAAGTTATACATGAATGAAAACGCTTTTGCATGCATTCTACATGTCAACCAGGACATAAATGACAAAACAAAATGTCACGTTCTCTCATAACAGCAATCACGGGGGCATCGTCAGTGCTAGTGCTGTCAAAACTGTGATGATTGTATGGCATCAATTTTTACACTTTTTTTGTTTGTTTGTTTTTTAAGCATGTTGTCAGAGAAATAAATTGTGAAATTCATAAGGTAAAATGAAAATGAAATCAGCGCTAAATGTATCTTTGATTTTAATGTTGAAAACTTTTTTTGTGTGATAGAGAGTGGATAGACTACATTTGAACATTTTTATTTTTCTTGAGTCCTTCAGTTTTGGTGTCCGATCTAAACCCTCTTGAGTACCTGAACATATTTCTGCTTTCAAATAGGACATTTAAGAGGTCCTCCAAGTTGAAAGAGTGTGATTAAATGTGTGGAAGCTGTTTTGAAATGAAATATGAACTATTCACTGTTCAGTCTGCTGATTCTTTGTTGTACTGCCCCATCTTCTTCAAGAAAAACATTTTAATAGATTTCTGCCTCAGGCAGTTTGTCTTATCCAGTGAAATTCCAAAAAAAAAAAAAAAAAAAAAATATCCAGGGTTACGATATTAGTAAATGTTTCATGCTAAACCCAATGAAATCCCAATTCTCATACTGACATCTAGTGTTGGCCTATGGAATGGACGTCTTCTGAGACTGTAACCATAGAAACACATAGACGGAAGAAATTGTCGTGACCTTTCTTGCAATGATCTGCTGCTAATATCATACAAGGATTCAGTGCTTGTGTAAATAAATTAGTATAATAAATAAACACCATTAATATAAATACAACCGTTATAATACAGTATGTAATTGAAACTATTCTGCTGCTACTACTACTACTACTACTAATCATAATAATTTATTTACATATTCAGTTTGCTTTGAAAAAAAATTATTTTAAGAATCACTCTTTAGATTAAAACTGTGAGGCTGTGATTTCCTTTGAATTAAACCCTAATAGCATTTAATGATTGCAAACAAGTCAATAGCCCATGAAGCACTATCAAGGGCATGCCATACTAACAGGTAACAATATAACTCAGTAAATGGTAAAGCCATGTTAGCCAATCAGAAAACTGGGACAAAAAAAAAAGGTAATTGCCGGTTCGGGTTCTGATGTAACAAGCCAAAATCTCCGGTTTCACTGTTCACGCAACAAGACTGCAACCAGAGTTTCTAAAACTCTTCTCCCTGGCAGGAGTTTTCCAAAAAATTAGCTTTCAGTGACCGGAGACTGTGTTTGCATGTGGAGGAACGGCCAAACCGCATAGAAAAATCTGCAGTGCAGAAAATATCTGTGTTCATTTGGACAGGGCCTAATAATTAAATATTAGTATGATGTGTATTAAGCATGTCGGTCAAAAGTGTCTGCCATAGTGGTGTTCAGTCATGCTTTCTGTTTTCCATTATCAAGATAAATGAGCACAGTAAGGCTTTATGAGATTTGCCCTATAGGCTGTAGCTTTCAATCCGATTATTACTATAGAAAATATCATCAATACTCAGATGAGCAGTCTGGCACAGCATTACCGTGAACTACTGTGAATATTAGGACATATCTGACTGCTAAATGCCACGATTTACCAATCAGAATCAAGTATTGCTTTGCATCCTGTGTGACTCTCTGAACGGTGGGGCGTCTTTGTTGCACACTTGTGCACCTCATGGTGAATCTCAGGGGAAGCGATTACACATGACACCATGCAGTGGCATGCCAATCCTGATACAAGCTCTTGCCCTCGGTATATGCACACTTCTGTCATGCAAACTAAAGGCTTTACTGGCTGTTAGGTTGGATCTAGATGATGTGCAATATGCTGCGATATGAATGAGTTTTACTGCTAAAGCACCCTCCTGTTCCCAGTGTTTGCCTTCTCTCCCTAGATACACAGCAGTTGCTCTTGCTTTATTAGGACGACCTCAATACATCCGCTGTGCTTATTTCACCTACAGTTTTATAAAACGATGATGTACAACAATACTACCTCTCATCAACTTGGCAAACATGGCAGTTGCCACCTATATAAGTACCTTCTTTTATTTACACCAAACAGCCTGTCTAAGAGTAATCTGCTGTTCCAGCTCCCTCATTATTGTTTAGAGTTTTGTGGTGTGTATCTGTGTGTTTTATATTGTATGACATTGTACATGACAAAAGCTGAGCAAAATAAACAGAGAATAGTTACACAGGAAGAATTTCATAGCAAATGACAATGTTTGTACAATGACAAAATCAAAAGTTTGGGGGCACTAAGATTTTGTGTGTGTGTGTGTGTGTGTGTGTGTGTGTGTGTGTGTGTGTGTGTGTGTGTGTGTGTGTGTGTGTGTGTGTGTGTGTGTGTGTGTGTGTGTGTGTGTGTGTGTGTGTGTGTGTGTGTGTGTGTGTGTGAAATTGAATAAAGGGCTGATTGTTTCAAAGCAGCTTCACAATGTTAAAACATCCTAAAATAACTAAATATCCAAATAAATTTAATTACTAAACTAAATTAACTATTGTCACTATAAGATCATTGAAATAAGCTGATGACATCACTGTTTTCTCCAGAGCGGCTGTACAGCCGAATATGTTGCATAATTTTCCTTGTTAAAAAGTGACAGTAAACACATTCATAATATTACAAACAACTACATATAAAATAAATAAATACATAAAAATTAAAAATTAAAATTAAAACTGTTTACAACATCGACAATAATAAGAAATTCTTGAACAGTAACGATGCTGAAAACTCAGCTTTACCATCATATAAATTTTAAATAAAATGTGAAACAGTAATTTCAAATTGTAATAATATTTCACTTTATTGATCCTTTTACTTGAAAACATAAATCATACTGACCCCAAACCTTTGAATGGTAGTTCATATATATTATAACTTACTTTGTAGTTAGAGCAATGACAGTGGTCTTGTTGAATGAATATGATGTGTGTTGAATTTAAGCTTCCAAGTTATTTTATCTCTGAGCAATTTTTAATTATCTTTTTTGTTTTGTTTTGTTTCATTTTTTTGATATAGTAAATTGTGTAATTGTTATGTTAATTACTGTTTCTTCTTACAATAATTATATTTAATATATGTGAAAGTGTCACAGGAGAGTGTATATGTAATACTTCCTCAATACTTCACATACAAATATATGCATCTATTTTTCTTTTCTCTGTTAGAAAATATATTGACTGAAGAAGAGAACTGCTGTTTGCATTATGTTTTATTTTCTTCGTCACTTTTGAAATCTCTCAGTCCTGGGAATTGTTCCCCCATAGTGCTTCTTCGAGGCCTGAGGCAGCAGTGGATAGATCTCATTTTGAGCTTTATAAGGCGAATGCCTAATCTACAATCGCATGAAAAAGTAAAGTGGATTTTAGCACTTCAAAGAGGTATTTCATCCTGAAGATTTCCGCAGTCATTTGGTAATATTGAGTTTAACCTTTCATCCCCTCCACTTCTTGTTTACTCTGTCAATTTTACCAACTTTTTCCTCATTGATACTTATGTTTAGTGTCTAAACTGAGTAAAACGATAAGAGCTTATTGAGCTGAAATGCTGAAGTGGAAATCAGATTTTTTTGGATGAGGAATGAAATATTAAAATATTAAAACGTCTGTATCTTGAACACAATCAACCAGAGGGGTTGAATGAAATGGAAGGAATGTGTTATTATTGCAGGCTAAAAACTTCTGCCCAGTGTTTTGTTATGAGGTTTGTCACCTGTAAGTGCTAGAAATGATTAGTAAACTGACACAACCATAGAGCATGTTTATTAGGCAAATCAAATAAGTAACAGCATAAGTTTTTGTTTACTTATTTATTTTTATGAGACATTTTACAACACAAGGCCTTTGTGTTAATCCATGTCTTTTGAAAATTGGAAGACAACATTTAGCAGGTCCCAATTATGGGATATCAAAAAATATATATATTTCTGGCTCATTAAAAACTGAAATAAATTAGCTAACCTGAAATAAATGCTATAAAATTCCAGCCTAAATTATAATAATTCATTACTCTGTGACACTTTCCATTACGCTCCAGGTTAATCAAATCTCACACGCATTTTATCAAATGCTAATATGCTGGCAAGCTTGAGAAAACAAACAGCGAGTAATGACTCTCGCAACATTTACAAAGGTTTTAACAAAGTCATATCCAATATTTGCATTTTGTAAATTAAATGGCACAAATTAGAATTGTGGGAGGTTGATTTATGGTCCATTGCTGGCATGTCTTGCAGTTAGAAGTTGGTAAATGAATTGCTATTCTCATATGTCTAATTATAGGGGTCCTCCTCAAATTGCATTAATTAATATCTATAGGCTACTGGATATAGCAACCAGAACTAATCAATTACATGTGCCTGTCTAGTCTCTTAAATGATCATATTTGTCAGTATATCACTGGCTTATACAACCGTGCAACATGGAATAAAGACCTTACTTAGTGTGAGATCTAGAAGAAAGACATTTCACATTTGAGATTAGGCTTGAGAATTCTATTACTCTTTAATAATTGGCATTGGCATCTAGGGAAAATAAAGTGCCTTATATATTAATAGATTAATTAAGATTAATAAACACTCCACATATATTCCTTTAACAACAACTACATTCTCATTGTTAATGCATTTCCTGAGGCAGATGTGAACTAGTTGTACTGTTGTATTTTCCAGTTGAAAGCCCTATTCCAGGTCTGGCTGTACCTGCATTTCCACTGAGACCTCAGTCTCCTTGACCAATTCACCTTGTGTTTGTAGGCATTAATTTCTGTGTGACATGAGCTGGTGCCTGATCATAGCAATCAGGTGTCCCAAGAGCACCTATCTAGCGGTCAGAATAACAAGTGTAAAGTCCTTTAGCCAGCAGCAGATGGCAGTATTGATCTAGTTTGACTAGCACCAACCTTAAACATTTTGCCTTCAAGCCATAACATCTAAACTCACTTTTCCCTTTCAAGTGTTCCGACATGCTATCAACACATGAAAGGTGCATTTGTTGAAAAATCTGTCCTAGTAGGAGCCACAGTGAAACATAATCCAATATAAAATAATCTGATCAATCCTGAGATCCTGAGTAGCCTAGATCTCAGAAATTGGTTTTAAAGTATTGTTGATGCTATCAGACATATGAAGATACAATAGTGTAGACCCATCCATACAAGCTCTTCTTTGTATACATGTATTTATTATTCATTTAAAATGTTATTTTTATTACTGCTTTTTCCATTTTCACCTCTAAGCTTATTCCTTTGTACACTCTTCTTTTTGTCCTACTTCTTAAGGCATTGAGCCAGGTTTCTAGTATAACGCCTGGAGTAAACAAAGTCCCCTTTTTCTGACGCACCATGGGCAAGTGACCCATTTTCACCACACGTTATTGAAAAAAGAAAGTCATCTACGCATGAAAAAAGACTCATGCATATATAGATGTAATTCTGTAGCATGGATATGTTCAGCTACATCTTATTCAAATCAACAGATGAACTCGAACTCCACATGCTTAGCTTTTGTTTGTCAATGACCTTGTCCCTCCTATGATTTTACACTTTTTAATGGAATATGTAGTGCTGAAAGAAAACAAATCTCCAGTTGTTTTTCACCTATTTAGACTGGCATTAATCAGAAATACAGAGGATCCCCAGAGTTCATCCGTATCTGCTAGACGCCGCTGCTTCTCATGCTTCACCTCCGTGCGAGAGCAGACGTCAGGTGGAACTTTCTAACCCAGTGCTGTCATCGGCACCCACACCAGGCCCGTTACAATTAATTTACCATCACCAAAAGGCCCTGGCACTTCAAAAAGCTTCTCGTCCAGCTCCATCTGGCACCAAAACATTCTTGCTGTGATGTTAAATCTGGAACTGCAACACAGCACCTTACATCCAGCAGCAAAGCAACTGTTGAATGTTGGCAATATTTAAGATTTGGCCCAAACCAGTTCTATCGGCATGTCTCATATCAGCAGGTCAGTGGCATATTCATCACTTCACTTTCATTCTAGTCGTCAAAAAATGACCTTGCATCCACCACGAGCATCTCTTAATAAGACCATAAACTTAGATAAACATTTTTTTTATTATTATTCTCTGCTTGGAGTGTGAAAAAGAAGGAAAAAAGGAGGAGGGGATAAACTTCAAGACAGGCAGGTCCTTTATCTAAATGGAATCAGTCACCCAGCATTATTAAACAGTGAATAGACACGCTATATTGTGCGCTTTTTGGCAATGTGGCAGAAATAGCCTGCCAGCGTGCCTTAGCGAACCGCGCTCGTATTTATTTATTCTGCTCTACGAAGAAACACCTCTGATGCTCCTGGGCAGTGGCCTCTTCCTGCTATCAAAGGCCATCCCCCAATGCAGTTCAAAAGATGGATGGTCTCGGGGGTGGGGTCGTCATGAAAGGTAAGATCAAAAACACAATGGGCCATCCAGCTGCCCAGCCAGGCCTCGAGAGGAAGAGGAAGGACTGCTGATCTTTGTGGGTGGAAAGTTGACAGGCTTCATTTGTCAGATCTCCTCGAGCTGCCCTGCCCTGGCACTGCACACATCTCTTTGCTGGGAATGTGCCTTCACAGGACCCAGATACACTAACTGCAGTTTACATAAGAGTAATAAACAAATAAATATCAATATTTGTATGCATGACATTGGGGGGAGTCCGTATCAATTGTTAGAAGTTAGAAAAGCTTGAATTATTAATATATATATTTTTTTTTTCCTGTAACACACACACACACACACAAACACACACATAACGCGATCATCTCTTGCTAATCAAAGAATAAACTGAATTAACATCTGAAGGTATGTTGAGAACATTACAACTTACTGAAATGTATCATATGCCGTGTAATCGCTCAATCAGTGTTTCATCTGAGAAAATACACCAAAAAATTGCTTATAAACGATGTCACGAAGCATTATATTTACCTCAGACAAGTCATACAGTGTCCGCAGCTGTTAGTTCATTAGATAATTAACTATTTTGCTAAATATAAATACTATTTCGCTTTAGTCTACATATTCATTATATTCTACTTAACCTGTTAGTGATGTCTTGATTATTTCATATATGTTTAAATACATCTGTCATGAAAATGACAGCCACTGTATATAAATGATTATGTTTCAACTGGATTAATAGCTAAATTTTATAATAAGATTTCAAAGTTAATGGAAAAACTGCCTTATGTGAAGTTCACGTTTGCATACAATGCGTTATTTGTGTGTTAATTATTATATCTAAAAAAATAAATAGCAACTGAATTATATATATATATATATATATATATATATATATATATATATATATATATATATATATATATATATATATAGAGAGAGAGAGAGAGAGAGAGAGAGAGAGAGAGATAATCTTCTGAACTCCAAACTGAATGTCAGAATGGGAGAGAAAGGTGATTTAAGCAATTTTGAGTGTGGCATGGTTGTTGGTGCCAACCCCTTTCTAGGGTTTACAAAGAATGGCGTTAAAAGGAAAAACATCTAGTATGCGGAAGTCCTGTGGGCGAAACTGCCTTGTTGATACTAGAGGTCAGAGGAGAATGGGCCGACTGATTTAAGCTGATAGAAGAGCAACTTTGTCTGAAATAACCACTTGTTAAAACTGAGGTATGCGGCATAGCATTTGTGAAGCCACAACACGCACACGTTTGAGGCAAATGGGCTACAACAGCAGAAGAGCCCACCGGGTACCACTCATCTCCACTACAAATAGGAAAAAAGAGGCTACAATTTGCACAAGCTCATCAACATTGGACAGTTGAAGACTGGAAAATGTTGCCTGGTCTGATGAGTCTCGATTTGAGACCTTCAGATGGTAGAGTCAGTATAGTCAGGTGGTGTAGTTTTCTGGCATAAACAAAATAGGAACATGGATCCCTCATGCCTTGTTACCACTGTGCAGGCTGGTGGTGGTGGTGGTGTGATGGTGTGGGGGATGTTTTCTTGGCATACTTTAGGCCCTTTAGTTCCAATTGGGCATCGTTTAAATGCCACGGCCTACCTGAGCAATGTCCCTGACAATGTCCATCCTTTTATGACCACCATGTACCCATCCTCTGATGGCTCCTTTCAGCAGGATGATGCATCATGTCACAAAGCTTGAATCATTTCAAATTGGTTTCTTGAACATGACAATGAGTTCACTGTACTAAAATGGCCACCACAGTCACCAGATCTCAACCCAATAAAGCATCTTTGGGATGTGGTGGAACGGGAGCTACAAATCTCCATCAACTGCAAGATGCGATCCTATCAATATGGGCCAACATTTCTAAATAATGCTTTTAGAATTAGGGCCGTAACTTTAACGAGTTAATTAAGATTAATTAATTATGGGACTTTAAAGCGTAATATGCAAAAATAATTTTAATGCATATTTTTTATATTATTACAAGCATAATTTTAACCACACTTATTTTTGCACCGCGGAACGTTTTTCAATGAATGAGTTTCGAAGGACCGATTATACTGGAACACCAACTAGCGCTCACGAGTCACGACAACAACAAACCACAGTGAACATGAACGAAGAAGCACCTAGTATAAATAGTACGAGTGTGATATGTCGTGGAATGTATACGCCTACGCCAAAATGAGTTTTTTTCAAAATGAGTCAAAATGACCGACCCAAGAGCGTGTCATATGCACGCCATAAAGTCACATCATATGAACGTGAAAAACTGCGTAGCATATGCACGCCAAAACTCATTTTGGCATATCCATTCCACAAGATTTCAGTACTATTAAAACGTATTATAAATATTTATAATAAATAAAGAAATAAATAAAGGATTACAAATATGAAACATTATTTAAGATTGTTTCACTTGAACTTCTACAAATATCCATTTACATATTCTATGTAAATATAATGCTTTGGCTTTTACCCTTATATTTTATATTTTGATGTACCATTTATTTGTACAATACAGAATGTATTGTTTTCTTTTCTGAATGCAAGTCATCTAAACCCTAAGGCTTTGTCACAGCCTCAAGCTATGACCCACCCACTGTGTTAACAGAATTGAGTTTTTGTTGGAAAACAGTTTTGAAAAGTTACACTCGGTGCCAATTGTATAACTGTCCCTCTGGCAAAGGTGCCCCGGTGAAACAAGTGATTTGTTAATGCTGACAGTAGCCAAAGAAAAAGATATCTGCAGATCTTTTGTGATAGGGTTTTTATTTGACCTTTTGCTACATTGGCCAGTCAATTTACTTAATTTGCACACTTAGTCATCTGTGTAGGTATGTGACAGACAGGGTATTAACGGGCTGTCTTATGAACTGTTAATATTCATGAAGAAATCTATTTTGACCAGGGCATGATTTATTTCGTAAGCTTGTCATCTATAGCAAACTCAGAAGCTTAAGGTAATTTTACAAGGGCTCTGTAACTAACAAAAGACTGTCATCTTACATTGATTGGAGCATCTGATGCAAATTACTGTCTTCATAGAGCAGCATAACCTATAGTTCAAATTCCCTTTCAGAAAGAACTATGTGTGTAGAATAATTTCCTTCAATAAACACATGACATATGTGGGTATTTTGCCTTTTGTATAGTCTGTATATTAATTCAGAACAAAGATAAGAACATTTTGTATGTCAAGCTAATGTAGCACCAAGGGATTCCCAAACCAGCAGTAAACTAAAAATAAGACTTCACAGTCTGATCCCATAGGAAGATGTTTTAAGTTCTTGCGATTCCATAGGGGAACAGTTTTAAGTAGTATGGGTCTTTAGAAAACTATAACCTATACTTGTGTAACCCAGGACCCCTTAGTTTTTCCTATGTAGAATGAATACTTGCCTGAAGAACATGTAACCGCAAACATGTTTTCTTCTCCAAAGAACACAATAGTCAAATAGAAAACAGCAGGAAACGGTCTTTGATAAGACAAACTGAAGCACCAGCAAATCTACCAAAAGTACAGAATGTGATCTATCACAAACAGCACACAGAAAAAAAAAAAAAAAAAAAAACGTTAGCATAAACGTGCTTCTCGTTTCTTTGAGGTCAAGGAGAAACTGAAGGACTTCCTTTTCCTGTGTTTCTCTTTCCTCATAAATATGCATGTGCCTGGGCTATGGGGATGCCATTGAGTATCCTTGTTTTCTGACCTCTTTAGCAAGTGTTAATACACAAAAAGGCTAGACCCATTTCACAAAGGTGTACAAGCCCTGCCCATCTCCCTGGAGCTTCAACCAAGATTGAGAATTTGTGGAAGTTAAGTACCAAGAATGGCTGCCTTGATGCTCTGTACTGATAAAGTACAGATCATCAAACTATGAAGGTTGCGCAAACAATTATTTATGAATGAATTTTTGCTTAAATTCTTCTATTGTCTTTCCCCAATGTCCTATTATTATTTTTATTTTACATACTCCAGGTTTTCCCAAAACTATTGCTTTACATAAAAGAGGACAATTGTCACTGTGTATGTGCAAAACAAATGTATTTAAATGAATATCTCTATACAGCATTTACTTCCTGTCCTTGAATCTGATTGGTTGAGTAGAGTTCCCAGAGTGCTGATAAAAGAGTCCAACACTATTGGGACTTAATTTTTTCATCACACATGTGTGTTTGCAAGTTCTACTGGTCAGTCTGTGCATTAATGGTGGGGATTTTTGTTTTGTGTATTTTCTTTGCAGTTTACATTGACTGCATTTACATGCACCCTCATATGCGTTTATACGGGAATGTTGGCAATAGTGTGATTAAACTTGCCTCAATCTTCAACTTTAACATAATACTTTGATCAAGTTAGTGTGAGGCTAATGTGTTTAAGCTCATTGTAGTAACCAATGGCTTTAAACTGTGTGGTGTAACCTGATTTTAATCACAATAAGGCATGTAAACATCTTAATCACATTATTACCGCTCTGATCAAAGTGCACGTGCGCGGAAATACAAGGATGACGTGTTGTTCATTCAACTTCATAAATTAACTCAGTGAAATTATTTTGAAGTTTTCTTTTCTCCAAATCACTTAACTCTGTCAACACAACATGCAGTCTCTGCTCCATATCTTCATCCAGGCGATGTGGAAAATGTAACGGCAGCAGGTAACCTGGCATTGCAATGCTCACGGGTCTGAATATTATCCTGTACGTCCATAAAAAATGTTTTTGAATTTAATGTGAGTAGATTAAAACAACGGCTCATAACATACACTTTATGCCTAAGTGTGGTATAACCATACTTTTTAGCGAACAATCTGAATAATGTAAATTGTATGTAAACTGGAGTAAAAAGAATTGCTCATGTCATGTACACATCTTACTGCGATGTTTAAGACCTTACTCTGATTATTAGAAGTAATTACATTATTTGTGCACATGTAAGCGTACACTCTTAGAAGAAAAGGTTATATATAGAACCTTAAAAGGTTCTTTCAACACGACGTATTTGGAACCCCTAAAATGTTCTATATAGAACCATTTTTTAAGTGCCAAAAGGGTTCTTTCTTGTCAATATAGAACCTTTTTAGCATAAAAGTTTTTTTGGAGTTGAGACCTTTTATATAAAACATTTTAGGGGTTCAAAATATATAGCACGGATATAACCTTTTAAGGTTCTATATAGAACCTTTTCTTCTAAGAGTGTAGTCATGTGCGTAGGTGGCAACAAGTGACTGTATTTTATGAATCATGCACTTAACCGATTCTTTAAAAAAAAAATAGGGATTTGTTTTGGAATGCTACTATGTATTATTATGAAATTAGCAGCATGTAATATTCAGCTGTGGCTTAATTTTGGACATTTTTCACTGGCAGAGCAAAAACAGAAAATACAACCTCAATATCATGTTGAAAATTTAAGTAACTCAAGAGAAATTTCTTGTTTACTATACTGCTATATAAACGCATAATTACAAAAAGCATAATTATTAATAAATAATGATCTAGGTCTATGTGCATTGGTAGACCTAGGTACATGCAGACAAAGGTCAATAACATCGCAGCTGCTCTCTGAGCAATGTAAAAAAAAAAAAAAATTCTTTGCATTGCTTCGTCTTAACCAAGTATGACAGGTTATGGGGGAAAACACCCATAGCAGTGGAATTGCTTGTGCAAGACTTAAAGTCACAACAGATTAGAGACAAATAAATATGAATGGTCATAGAAATAAAGAACATTTTAAGTTTGTGTGTTTCTGGAAAGATCTGGGGCAACGAGTTTCTTGATTTGCAAACTGCTCGTGGCTATTTTCCCCTACCCACACACTCTTCCTTCATGTTCCCTCACACTCTCTGAGCTGTCCAGCATGATTATGGGCCAAATCACTCCTACCCTGTCATGGCAGTTATTAATGAGGGTATGTATTACTCTCCTAATTAGCTGTGACACTGAACATGTCATCTGGATCAAGATTAAATGTATGACAAACACTACATTCTGATAAATAGATGCCACTTACCACTGGAAAACCACTTTATCCCCGGCATGATCTATATCTTATACATTTACTGATGTAAATACATTTCTAATTAGGGAAGAAGAAAACAAAACAGAATTGTGGATATTACTGTTCTAGGGTAATTATGGCAGATGGCACGGCGAGAGTTGTTTTGTGTTTTATGAAATACATACAAATAAAGCATAGTGCATCCTGGCAATAGTACATGATTGACATTAAAATGGGCAGAGTAGCACAGCTAGACTTCATCTCATCTAGAGACCTCTGGGTCTCTTTGCAATATACAATACTGGCTGTGACTGGATCAAAACAAAAACAAAGTAAATATTATTTCATATCATACACTAAATTCTAACTGTGTACTATTGTTAAAATAGAGCCAAAAATGTGATGCAAATTAAACGAAGAAAATAAATTTGAACAATGTAAATATATACCACACAACAAAAGCATTATGATTAGATTTACATCAAATTGTGAATCAGTAAATTTGAATTACTGAATCGCCTGCAGGATCAGCAAAGCAAAGACATATTTTAAAGCTAACTGACATTTGACAACATATTTTAGAATCTAACCAAATACATTCCATTATTTGGCATGAAAAGTGCAACATATGCATTGCAACAACTCCCAATTGCTTTGGACTCTTGGGTAAGGAAACTGCATTTCAAATCTCCGATACTGAAAGGCACCTACTGTGCTTTCAGAAATGATGAAAGGTTACTAGTAAAAAATGTAGCTTAATTATAGTCTCTGGCTATTGGGAATTCATCTGTCACTTACATTAGTGATTAAGGTTTACAGTTTGTCAATCACCTGTGTTCCCACTGAGCAAACACACAATGTGTGAACCACCTATTTGACCTTACCATCAATGGCATCACAGCATGCCCTTTTTCAACAAAACTTATTGCCAAATTAACATCTGAATGAATCAGGCTGTGGTACCCTTTGAGCATGTCAGAGCAACAGAGACAAAAGGTGATCTTGCTTCAAAGTTCTTTGCTTGTGAAAGGCATTTGAATTGCACTCCACATTCACAATACAAATCACCTTCTCTGTCATTTCCTGTCATCACTGAAGGCTCCACTAACACTGACTAGAGAGAGTAGCTCACCAGCTGGACTGTCCAGAGGTATCATAATGCTTTCTAAATTCAAATCCCTCACTGGACAAGTAAGGCTTGCGGGAGGATGGAAAGAACTGGTCGTCAGGCTCAATATATAACCCTGATCCCATTAGAGACAGACCCACAAAATTGAAGAGAGGCATTATGAGGTCTTAGCGTAAGACAGCAACCAGAGGATTGTTTGATGGAGGTCAGAGAGGCTCTCCCATGCTGCTGAAGCACACATTTTGTTTGAACCCCTCGAACAGATTTGCTCTAGGCAAAATGTATCATTTCCAGATCTGAACCCACTGAGACATGAACCATGCAGGGGCAGGTGACTGATCCAGTTCTACTGCTTGTCTGTTGGGTAATACTGCATGCATGAAAACACAGGTCTGTTCACAATACAATGGAACAAAGTCTCTCTGTAGCCCGTGGCCACTTTTAATCTGCAAAGCCTCAGGAATCCCAGTGGTATCGCAGGTGTATAATTAGCCTCCTGCTTCCTGTATCAGACAACATGGTTTAAAACTATTTCTATCTTCTTTATTGATTGTTTGTATTAGCATTGTTTGTCTGGAAGAATTTACAATCTGATTTCCATAGAGTCTTAAAAAAAAACGAGTTACTGTGTTTACCAAGTAAACATGCAGATTTTCTGGCTGAGAACGGCTGCAGGTCCACAAGCCTCTAGATGGAAATGAGTGTGGTTAGGAGGAACATCTTCAAAGAGGGGGGAGTTAGCTCTACAGGCTCCAAGGGCTCAAAAGGGAGAGGGCTCCAAGGGCTCCTACAGAGCTCCCTGTAGGCCCAGCAAGTCTACAGAGAGATCCCATTACTAAATAAGGTATGACCTAGGACGATTTAACCACCTGGCGCCTCTGAAGAACCTGATTATCAGGTTTTTCTTCCCTAAAGACTTAACATCCAGTGCATTGTGATATGCCAGTATGGCAGCCACATGCACTTTTAAGGTGGAGTGGAAAACTGGCCCTCCAACCTTGGAGCAATGGGAGGATTCCTGAGAAATTAAGGTCTATTTGTACAGCACTGAATTGACTACAGCTGGAGCACCTGGGGATGGAGTCTCCAATCACTGTTCTCCAGACATCTTCAGGGAGTTCAGCATCGACTGAGCATGCTCATTTGTGAGGTACACAGTCACATCCAACTCCATCCCTAGAAAAGAGTAAGAACCTCAGGCCCATGTGTGCACACAACAAATCCCAAGAGTGAGCTATGATCAGCAGGTAGGTCAAGATGGGTTAGACTGTGAATGCCCACTTTCCTTACCTGGGTAAGGGCAGCCTCTGCAATTTCCGTAAAGACGTGAGGACCCATGAGGACCCCCTTGACAAGATTCTGGGATGATTCCACCAGTTTTTCCAACTGCATGCTCCACCTGTAGAATGTCCGTATACCTGGCCATCCCACCATTAAGTGTAGTGAGAAGGGTGACATTGAAAGTTGCCCTCTATGACTCTTCATGCTCTTCCAGGTAGAAAGGCACTGGGGCCAGGCACTGTTGTGAGTCACATTCCAAGCCCAGATAGTAGTCATTCAATCACAAACATTTCAGACAAAGCAGAGGATTCCACTCCAGCCTGATAGCCAACTCTGTATCAGACCCAGACTGAGATACAACGCCCAAGGGTCAGAGTCCAGTCGAGTCCTCATCATCAGAAAGCATAATCCTGCCCTGCGATGCTGCTCTCGATAGTTTGTTCTAATCCGGAGCCTCGGTTGATAAATCAGGTGCAATGAGGACATGAGCCTACCACAAACACTGTCTCAATGAAACCCAAACACTCGAGACAGCGATCTTGACCATCTGAGCCTGAATGATATCAACCGCATCCAGAAACACACAGTCTGAAAAGCATCTTTATAAAGATGCTCTCCATCTGTGTTTGCATCTCTTTTAGAGGAATGCTGCTCTCTTATGTTGTTGAAGCACCCAGGGGAACTCTCTGCACTTCCTCGTGCACTGCTTAGAGACCAACCACTGAAATGTACATTAACACCAGCAACTCGCTTCTCCAGAGGTGAATGGAATGAGCTTGTGTATAGATGAGCATTTGCTTGGCTCCGACAAACAAATGCGAATGAGTGATGCACACCGTGTCACTTTTATATGTCAGAGGGCGTGGCGTGCAAATTCCACTCACCAATTCTCAAGTATCAGAGGTGTATAGGGCTCCCAAGTGTGACATCTAGTGTCAATCATCAAGACTACATCGAAGTGACTGAAAGAGGAACAGCATTTCAGTGATTTCTGAATTAAGTTGAAAAAGAATAAAACATGTTGCCTAAATAAACAATACGTTACCCAGTCAGACAATTTATCCCGTTTTATATAAAATGCTTTTTTACATCAGTTTTTTTTTTTCATTCATAGCATGCTTGATCTTAGTCAAAATCAATCTAAGCAATTTGGACTAAAAAAAAACAAACAGTAGGCCTGGGGTGAAAGCCAGGATGTTGAAAGCATATGTTGAAAATCATAAACATGTCAAAGAGAGTTTGCCAATCGAGTGCTTTGGTGTGCATGCAAGAGAATAAAGCATAACAAGGAGAGAGAAAATAAGACAGAAAACTAAAGGCATTTACACCAACTTGTAATAAAGTAGTATTTGTTATTCCATAAAGCAGCAATAAAAGCCTATCATATCAGTCTGTGACACTACAGTAATTTGGGGTTCTCATGCGTTTTTGGCCAGTTCGCATACCCAACTTATTTGACGTATTTCAAGCACACTCTCCTGTCTTACTTTTAATTAATTCTATAAATCATTATTAATAACCTTTAAAGCTTCCCATCTGCATGCCTGTAATCACCATAGTCAATCTTTGGTGTCAGTTTTGATTGCCAATCCATGTCCTCCTCTAATTGACCTTGTCCACTGAGGGAAGAGGAAAGCGAATTGCCTTCCCTTTTGATAGTCGATTTATTCCTGCACTGAATGATGAGTGCTTAGGTTTTGTTCTGAAAAAATTAATTAAATCTTGTCTTTTTGAGAGGCAGAACGAAATGCTAGATGCAGGTGAGCATTGAGTTAAAACATGAGATTATGTGTAGATGTGATATTAAGGATCTTTTTAGAACCAGGCAAATTTCAAAGAAGATGCCATTAGAATCATAAAAGCTCATTGCTGCCAATGAAGAAGCAGCTTGATGTGGCTTTCATTTTCCTTGCATTCCATCACAGATTTTATGGGTCATATGGTGTGCCAGACTTGTTATTGTTCCTAATCTGTTAAAATTACCATTATGGTTTAGAGCGTCATCCCATTAGTTGAGATATGATTTTAGTAGTAATTAGACCCATGCAAATGAAGCTGGACTGCATTTTTTAGCAAAAGTGCATGCTGGCTTCATAACATGAACATCTCTTCCAGCAAGAACTATAGCTTTCCCAAAAGATGTCCCATGCATATGGTCCCGTGCACACAGCTTGGCTTCAATTTGGGTTTGCAGTCAAAAGCTAAAGGTTTTACAGAAGGTCTCCTCATGTGCCCCATACATCCTTGGGCCATTTTCTAGTTTTACATTTTTCACTTCCAAAATTTAGGCTGTGAAAAATCTGCACCTTCTAAGCCAGCTCACCACCAACTTTACTGTCTTTCATATGTTTTCTTAGTCTTTAGTTGCTCATATAAGCGAAGTTGTGCATAAAGGGAAATTATCGATTTCAGTGTTGTGGGTAATGCATTGCAATAATGTGAGTTACGTATTCAGATTACATTTTCATGTAATGGGTAAAGTAATACATTACTTTTAAAATTTACAACAAAATAGTTAATTTTTGGTGGTCTTTGCCCCTCATCGGCTAAGGTGCCCCTCTTGCCCCCTTCCCTCCCTCACCCTCAGAGGATTTCCATACAAGCGCTCGGTTCCGCTAAAAATCCACTAGTTCCGCTAACCCTTTCCGTGTTTTCCCGCTCGCTCCGCGCAGCATCGCTCAAAGTCTGCGACAGTGTCTGCTCTCTGTGGAGACGGCTGTTCCAGAATCTCGTCGCATGAACAGGTATATTACAAACTACAAAATCAACATTACAGACAGTGGTTGATCCGCGGAATTAGTAGTTTGTTTGTTTCAACAGTGCAAACATGGATTCAAAGCTCCAGCATGCCACTCCTGTAAAATAGATTTCCGATTATAATCAATTTTACGAATTAATAGGCTACTAGTATCTATAGCCTAACATACTTCATATTTATGATATTTTTTTAGACCATAATTATCGTATACACAATTTTAAAAAAGGTAATACAGGCTATTATAATTTTATAAAGTTTTATGCTTGTAACAACTAAATATATGTGTATTATATGATTTGTTATTATAAATATGATGTTGCCTCTAAAATGGACACCCAACTTAAGATATTTACCAGCTGAATCTTAACCATGTCATGTCAACAAATGGAAGTCAGTCAGCTGTTTATTATCATGTTAAATATGCCTTTTACCCCACATACCATACTTTTACATATTATGTTATTAAATATCTGTTGCGTATGATTTACATAAATCATAAACAAGACTTTTGTCTAAAAATATATTCAATTTTAGTGATTCTCATTTGCTACTTAAATCTCCAATAAAAAATGTAAATAGAAAAGAGATCAAATTAGCCCAGAATCAACTATTTGGAAGAATAATTAGAACAACAGAAATGTAATTAGCACTAAAGTCTAACAATTGTTTTTACAGTATGATTGTAAAAGGTTTGTTATTCATTTTCTATATTAAGATGATACTCAATCCCCTTATAGTGCCCCTTTTTTTTGGTTTGGGCCACTGCCCCTCAAAATATCTGTGCACGGCCCTGTATCTGAGTCCTGATCGGGATGTAAAGTCCGATTCCGATCGAGTCTGAAATCATGTGATCGTGCACGATTTCCGATCACATGATCGGATCGGGACATCCCTAGTTTTTATTGCTGAAATTTCTTCTCCTTCATCATTTCACTTTTGGTAGGGGATTTACAATTTCCAAAAAATATAACTTTTTTAGTTTTTATTAAAAAAAGAAAAAAAAAAAGAAAAAAAAAAAAGTAAGACCCGTGGAGGTAAGAAATAGTAAAGCAAAAATAAAGTAACACACTCATTTCCATAAAAAGTAACTATAACACAATTAGTTATTTATTATTGAGTGACAATATTGTAACACATAACTTAACTTTTACCAACACTGATCAATGTACCAATCATTGTAGCATTGGCAGAACAATTGAAGAGTTCAGATGCAAAAGGCATTTAAATCCGTCTGATGTTTTTATTTAAAATAGCATTTGTCCGGCTTCTGTGTATAGATTTCAACCTAAGTCCCGGTACTTCTGAATGGGCTGAGGATTTTGAAAGTATAAGAAGTGAAAATATTGTATGAATGCATACTATATGTAGAGAGCATTCACTCAGTATCGTTATCTCATTTTTGACCAAAGTGGCTTTTAGAGGCTTTTGCATCTGAACTCTTCAATTGTCAAGCTGACAAGCAACTATTTCACTGAAATAAAAAAAATACAATTGAAAAAAAAAAAAAAAAAAAAAAAAAAATCATGATTACTGTCAGACACAGACGAGGGATTAGTGCAAGTGCAAAGTTTATTAACAGAGGTTACGGACACAGGTGATACTTAGATTGGATGGTGACACTCAGACGAAGGACGATGGAGGTGAAGACGATGATGATGAAGGAGACGATGGTGATGATGAAGATGAAGATGAAGATAAAGACGAAGAGCACTACAGGTGAGGGCTTTGATGAAGGACGGGTAGTCACGGGTGGATCTGTGCAAGACCAGACAGTGAGTGTGAAGGTGAGCTAGGTTGATATAGGGTGACTGGTGATGGTGCCCAGGTGTTTAGAATTCAGGTGATGGTGAACGAGTGGGCGTGGCAGTGACTGGTGGTTGTGAGGGCGTGACAATTACACACATTAAGTAAGAAAATATACTTCTACTTTTTATTTGATTGAACTTGCAATTTTAAGAAATAAAGTTCACATATCCTGTCTCTATTTTCATGGATTAAAAAGTCATACAAATAATAAAATAACAATGAACAGGCCCAACACCTCAAGCCATGTGCAACTTCCTCAACCTTGATGGAGTCGAAACAACTGCAAATGCATTGCATCTTCTTCAGTCAACGCAGGGGAAATTGATTGCAACTTCACCATCATCGGACCAAACTATCAATACTTTTTCCCCATCATTTCATAATGGACCATATTGAACAGCTGAGGATAAATGCAAGTAACGTGCAATATAAAAATTGCTGTGTAGTTAGTAAAACTGTAAACCCCTCTATTCAGACAAAGGAGTTTGTAGTCAATAATTGTTCTCCTAGGTGTTTCCATAGTTGTATTCCTTTGTTCGGACTCAGTTTTTAATACTCTCAGTTTCCCATCTTACTGTGTATGTTTGATATGTATGTATGCTTCTATGTTATTTGTATAGTATAGTATAGTATAGTATAGTATAGTATAGTATAGTATAGTATAGTATAGTATAGTATAGTATAGTATAGTATAGTATAGTATAGTATAGCATAGTATAGTATAGTATTAGTTGTGTCTGTGATAGTTAATACTATTTGTGCAAAATATATGTTTGGTTCTGACTCCCTGCCTGCAACCAAATTGTCACTTAAATTATCGATCTTGTTGCTCTAAGTGCTGTAGAAAAAAGAGGAATATTTTTTTTTATGTGACCATGAAAAATATCATTTTATTAGAATTAACACTAGAACATTTACTCATGGCTAATTTTCAAATGTACATAACAGATTTTCAATAAAATATCTAAGTCTCCCAGTCACTGAGAAAATACCACTAAAATTCTGTTATTTACAATCCCCTGTTGTTTATTTCCAATTTATTTCCAATTATTATTATTATTTTTTTATTATTATTATTATTATTATTATTATTTTTTTTTTTTTTTGCTAATGTGTTGTTGGGGTATTTATTCAACTTTCATGATTACGACAAGTTTATTGGTGTTGTTCTCTTATTCAAATGAAAAATAATATAACTATACAAATTAATACTTAATGAATTGAATTTGTGTGTTATCGCAAATTATTGTTAATTGAATTGTTATATTGTTAATTGAATTGTTTGTGTATTTATTTCCTTCTAATTCCCATTGTCATTGCGGGCTGATTTAGCCTATATTCAACAAAACGTGATTTGTGTAACCTGCTTAAAACCCCTTGCCTGTCACCCCCCAATTTGGCAAATGGAGCATTTAGACATTCTCATAGTAAAAAGACAGCTGCTCATAAGTTATTCTAAATATACACATAACCAATATATATTTAGAAAGATAAAACGTGAGAATTTACAGCTGACTACTCAGAATTACTTAGACAGTATTAATATAGATCTATATAGGCTAAAACATACAAATACATTTTTTTAATATTTTAAATATTTTTCTTCATGTATAAAAATATTATGTGAATGTAGTATAACGACTTATAACTTTAACTAAATTGAAGGCACAAGTGCGGTCATGCTTTATTTAAAATCTGAGGCTGTTATGTCCAAAACATTGAATTTTATGAAACATTTTTTAAGACCATGTCTGGATTTTTTTTAGATGCTTTGATAATAATAAATGATAATAATTCATTACATTTATATAGCGCTTTTCTAGACACCCAAAGCACTTTACATCTCCTCAGCCACCACCAATGTGCAGCTTCCAACTGGATGATTTGACGGCAGCCATATTGCGCCAGAACGCTCACCACACATCAGCTGATTGGTGGAGAGGAGACAGAGTGATTATGCCAATTATTGGGGATTGTTAGGAGGCCATGATGGAAAGGGGCCAATGGGCAAATTTGGCCAGGATGCCAGGGTTACACCCCTACTCTTTACCGAAGGACATCCTGGGATTTTTTTAATGACCACAGAGTCAGGACCTCAGTTTAACGTCTCATCCGAAGGACGGTGCTCTTTGACAGTATAGTGTCCCCATCACTATACTGGGGTGTTAGGACCCACACAGACCACAGGGTGAGCACCCCCTGCTGGCCTCAATAACACCTCTACCAGCAGCTACCTGGTTTTCACAGTTGGTCTCTCATCCAGGTACTGACCAGGCTCAGCCCTGCTTAGCTTCAGTGGGAAACCAGTCTTGGGCTACAGGGTGATATGGCTGCTGGCTATCAAATAAGTTTGTTGGCCTGAAGACACATTTGCAGTCTTTTGTCTAATGTCAGGCATGAAGAACAGCTCAGTTAATGTTATAATGTGCTCATTCAACGATCGTTTCACACTTTTGAATGTATGAGACATAATCGTCATTATTTTTTTGTTATGAATCTTTTCTTTTTTTAACAACCATTATTCAAATCCATTATAACATGTATGCCTGCCTAAATGGCCCATTAACAGTGTAGTATATCATTTAGTAGTTGACATTATCTAGTCTTTCTAAAAAAAAAAAAACAACAAAAAAATAAATGAAAAGCACATTATGTGAATTATTGTAACAAAGTAGAGAAAGCTCCTGGTCCAACAGGTTCATTAGAGCTTCAGTTAGCATCAAGCAACATAACACAATTTAAAAGATTAATATTACACCTTCATTCTTTATGTCACTTTAGACCACCATCAAGTGTTTGTATTAGTTTTCTGTCGCAATATAAAGGGGATTTCATTCATATGGTGATGTTAAAATATGTTATATTTATAATTTTATATGGAGCTAATCGCTACACCTCTTAGTACTGTAGAGTCATAATGTAAACATCCATTATTGATATAAAATAGCCGGAATCACATGGAAAATCACACAAAAACCTTATTCCATAGTTATCGTGTGTTTATTAGCTTCATGCGTAAAAATGTAGAATAGACTCGTTCTTCACAGAGCCAGAATGAGGAAGTGTCCACACACGAGAGCATGTCATGCGGAGGGCAGTATTGAGTATGTAAGATTATTGACAGCTCAGTGAGCAAATGAACGCCTGATGACTCACATCTGATACATATCATTGAGAGGAGAAACAGAGAGAGCTATGTTCATGTCTCAATTCTTTCGGATCGCATAATTCAGTGAGAAATGAATAGAAATGGTTTTCTGTATGAAGAAATATTTTGCAAACATGTGATAATAAATAAATATTTCTCAGAATATGAGCACTTCTGAACTAAGAGCTAAACTGAAAGCTGTTCTTTGCGAGCTGTGTGAACACAGCTAAGCTGCTGCAGACGAGAGAGAATTAACGTGCGTGTGATAATCTATTCAAAATATCGTTCATAACGGATCATTTATAATGCACTCCTGACATAAATTAAGAAATGAATGTCACTGCAACCTAGTTTTATCATAAACAGTGTTCAAATGTTGAAGCTGGAGTCTTTAATCTGTCTGTTTATACTGAGTTTTGTCCAGATAAAGTAAGTGTGTGATGTTTTAACGAGCAGTGAATGTTGAACAATAGTAATCTGAGACCGTCTATGATCATTGAAAGGCATGGGGTTAAAACAGCAAAAAAAAAAAAAACACACAAAAAATGAGAGAGAGAGAGAGAGAGAGAGAGAGAGAGAGAGAGAGAGAGAGAGAGAGAGAGAGAGAGAGAGAGAGAGAGAGAGAGAGAGAGAGAGAGAGAGAGAGAGACTTTTGACTTTGGGGTCTTCTTTAATCAATCAATAAATACATAAGAGCCTTATTAAATAAATAACAACAAACATCCCATCAAACAAAGGCATTTGTGCCTACTTACATTACATTTTTACATGCTTTTTTTTTTTTTTTTTTTTTTTTTTTTTAAATTAAAAATTAAACAGTAAACAGTCATCAACATCAACATCACAAATACAATGATTTACAGCCCATTTACCTTTAAACATCTCCATATCATTCACCAATTTGTAATATGTAAACTCAATTTTAATACGAGATTTTAATAATCCCTTTAAAACAGACACAACATCAGTTGACCCAGCATCACTCATGCGATGTTTTCTTGATAGCCATATCGCCAATTTTGCCTGACCAAAAAGAAAGTTTAACAGAACATGTTCTTCCCTCCTACTTTTAATATACTTAGGTCCATAAATAAAGAGTACTGGAGTAAAAACTTCTCCTAAATTTTGAGCCCACTCTTCTAAGATACAAAACAAGGATTGAAGCCTTTCACACTTGAGGAACAAATGAAACACGTTCTCCTCCTCACTACAAAATGGACAACCCACCCCAACCTCTGGATCAAGGTGTGCTCTGTGTCTGTTTGTAGCTATACTCCCGTGCACTACTCTCCACTGAAGGTCACCAGACCTTTTCTCAATGGGTAGCTTATACAGGGACCTCCAGCGTCCTTTAGGGGACTCACCTGGCCCTAGAACCTCCCGCCATTTGGACTCGCTGACACTCTGCAGTGTGTTAAGATGCCACACTTTCACACACATAGTGTAAATGTCTCTCTTGTTCGCATCGCCAAAGGCGGCCAAAAAAGGTATCTTAAATGACAATATACAACCTTCTTTTTCTTGCCATGTACCAGTCTTTGCTGTAAAAAACAATTCTGGAAAGTCAGAGTTATCAGCCTCTTCATCAACAGTCTCCATTGCCTGTCGAAAATCCTGAGGCAGAGACTCTAGAATCTGAGTCAACATATTTTGTGCCATCCTGACTGATTTTATTCCAAGTTTTGAAGCAAAATTTTCAGGGCTTATCCAACTTTTTTTATCTTTTAAATGTCCAATTTTTGTCATATTTGCAGCCCACATGGCTTTTCTGAAAGTATCTGATTTGAAAACATTTGATTCCAGTTCAGAATTGAAAAAAAGTGGTTCCTCTTTCAGCCATAATTTTTCTGTGTTAGCCGCACTCCGTGAAAAACTAAAAATTGTCCATGACTTTAAAATTGATCTGTAAAAGACACTCAGCCCACTTAAATTCAGTTTGTCAAAGTCCATCAAAAACAAATGGCGGTCCAGCTCCATGTTTCCAGCTCTTCTTAGGAGGGCACAGGCCACTTCAGCCCAGCTCACATCCACTCCATAGAGCAGTCTTTGCGCCGTCTGCATTCTGAAAGTCCGGAGTCTTGCTCTGATGTCCACCAGTCCCTGGCCTCCTTCTTGTCTAGGTAGATACAGTACCGCCGCCTTCAGCCAGTGCTGTCCCGACCAGAAAAAATCCACTAGTCGCTTTTGTATTCCTCGCACTAGATCCTCAGGAGGTTCAAGTATTGTCATTCTATGCCAGAGTGAAGAAGCAACCAAGTTGTTGCATATTAGGACCCTCCCCCTATATGACAACTGGGGTAGCAACCATTTCCATCGAGACAACTTTGCACACACTTTCTCCAAGAGGCCTTCCCAATTTTTTTTCTTAAACTCCTCTGTCCCCAAGAACACTCCTAAATAATTAAACCCTGCACTTCCCCACTGTAAACCACCAGGAAGGTTAGGACCTTTGGAAACACTACCACACCATAAAGCATCGCTCTTTCCCCAATTAACTACTGCTGATGAGGCTCTTCCATACAACTCTAATGCCTGTTTAAGCACTTGAATATCACTTTGATCTCTGATTATAACAGTGACGTCATCAGCATAGGCCGAGAGTTTAACAGAACAGTTTAGGGCATTGAGCTGCAGGCCCTTTAACTCTCTTCTCATTTTACATAACAAGGGTTCAATTACAATGCTGTATAATTGGCCCGAGATTGGACAACCTTGTCTGATTCCTCTTTTAACTTTAATAGGAATACTCAAAGCACCACCCATTTTGATCATACATGTCGCTTCGGCATATAAAAGTCCAATCCTTGAAATAAATTTTTCCCCAAACCCAAAAGCATTTAGAGTTTCAAACAGAAAAACATGATCAACCCTGTCAAAGGCCTTTTCTTGATCCAGAGACACCAGGCCCATACTAACATCTTTAAAATAAGCATAATCAACAACATCCCTGATTAAATGAAGATTATCCATGATTGACCTATTTTTAACACAATATGACTGATCCTTGTGTACTACTTCATACAACACCTTATTTAATCTATTTGCAAGAACCTTTGAATAGATTTTATACTCTGTACACAAAATTGCCACAGGTCTCAAATTCTTTAAAAGTGTTAAGTCTCCTTTTTTCGGGAGCAAAGATAATACAGCTCGTTGACAGCTAGTTGGAAGAACACCTTCACTGAAACATTCCTGAAGGACTTCAAAATAATCATCTCCAATTATTGTCCAAAATGATTTATAAAACTCGGCCGGTAGTCCATCCAGGCCAGGGCTCTTGTCTGAAGAGAGACCCTTTACAGCCAGAGAGACCTCCTCAAAGGAGATGTCAGTCTCTAAGAACACTTTATTATCCTCAGATAGCACCGGTAAGTCTTTTAGCAGCTCTCTTCTGCAATGTTCATCAGATGTTTCAGCAGCGTACAAATTGGAGTAAAACTCAACAGCAATCTTTCGCATTTTCCGTGGTTCTGAAGTAACATGTCCATTATTGTCCTTTAATGAAAGCATCAAATTCTTCTGGCCCACTTTGCGCTCTAAATTAAAAAAGAAAGTCGTAGGAGCATCCATGTCCTTCAGGGTTAAATAACGGCTTCTTATGAGAGCTCCTTTAACCCGTTCATTCAGTATTAAACTTAAATGATTTTTCTTTTCAGTCCAGCGTTCTTTTAAATTAGCATCATCATTGACAGTCATTTCCATTTCAATATCCACAATCTCTTTTTCAAGCCACTTTAAAGTATTTTTTAAAACTTCAGATGAATAAGCAGAAAATTTCTGACAGAAATCCCTTATGTGCACTTTTCCAACTTCCCACCACTGTATAATACTTCCAAAAAGGTGTTTTTCTGCTTGCCATGCTTCCCAAAACAGCTTAAAAGTTTCACAAAACTCTTTATCTTTTAAAAGTTTGGTGTTAAAGTGCCAGTAACAGCTTTTCTGTGTACTTTTAGACAGTGTAAAACCAACCCTAATGAGTTTATGATCAGAAAGTATGTTAGGAATAATTTCTGTACTAACAACTCTATTTTTCAAATTACAAGATATATAAAATCGATCCAAACGAGCAGCAGAAATCCTATCATTACAGACCTTTACCCATGTATATTGTTTTATAGAAGGATTGTGTTCCCTCCATACATCAAAGAGATTCAAATTTTCTATAAAACCAGCTAAAGTAGATGCTGAAGATGCATGAGTTTCCTCCCCATTTCTGTCAAGAGTAAAATCAAGAGTGCAATTCCAGTCCCCTCCCACAACAATATACACATCTTCATTTTCTTCACTAACTATTTGTTCAAACTTTTTGAAAAGTAAACTCCTTTCTGCTCCAACATTTGGAGCATAAATATTTACGAACAAGAATTTAAAATTACCAATTTCAGCTTTAACAGTTAAAAGCCTTCCTGGCTCTATTTCATTTTTTAATAGCACCTTAGCATTTATAGTAGGAGAAAAGAGGATAGCCACACCAGCACTTAAATTGGTCCCGTGACTGAGAACATACTCTCCCCTCCACCACAAACCCCAGTCAACTTCATTACTCAAACTGCTATGAGTTTCTTGCAAGAATGTAACACTCAGTTCTTTCAGATTAATGATTTCGGATAAAACCTCATTCTTTCTCCGATCCCTCATCCCATTGATATTGAGAGAACCAACCCTTAAAATCTCCATAAGAAAATTAGAGAGAAGGAGATAACAGATCAGATAGAAACAGAAACTTTCAGCCATTACAATTATTTAGATTTTCCCTTCGCTTTTCCCATCCTTTTTCCTGATCTAACAACAGTTAAATACTTTTTAAGACGAAATCTTTTCTGTTGTGAAAGTTCATCATAGCTGCTTTTTTTACTAGCCCACATAACTGAGGCAATAAACTTGTCAGCATCAGGGAAATAATCTCTTATTTCAACACCTGCCTTTCCTTTTGTCTTATCCAGAAATGAATTAATCTGCTGAAGGGGATATAAATCCTCTACAACATCATCCCTCATTCCATCATCAGTATACTGTGATAGACTTTCAGTCTCATCAGCCATATCTTCCTCATAAACACCTTTCTGTAAAACATCATCATCATCAGCGTCACTCTGATCATCATCATCCTCCCTCACTTCTTTTTCAGGTAAATTAACACATCCAGGTTTCTCCACACAGCTAGCATTTTCATCCAGCTCACTCACCTCCTCCTGTTGCTCGTCTTCTCCCTCTTTAGCTTCTTTATCCTGCTCTTCGGTTCTCTCCTTTTCTTTGTTATTAACCGGTAGCATTTCTTGATTAACTACCGTCACATCATTTCCATCATCACGAGATGTAGAAGGGCGCTGTTCTGATCTATGTGGACACATTAATCGCTTATGGCCCAAATCTCCACATTCATAACACTTCAAACTCATCGTACTCGCGTAGACCATGAAAGAATTCTCTCCGTGAGAAACACGGAAAGAAACTTCCAAGGTCTTCTCCGGCGAACTGAGAAACATATAAACATGTCGTTTGAAAGACAAAACGTGCTTTAGTGCGGCGTCCTTACATCCAAGTGGGACTGCTTTTATAGGACTTGCTATCTTACCAAATCTCAGTAACTCCTTCACGATAGCTTCATTAGATATGAATGGGGGAGCATTCGAAACTATTACTTTAGTCGCTGGGGCAGATAGCGGGGTTACCGGAACAAAAGTTTCCTTCACCCATATTCCGCTTACCGTTAGTTCACTAACGAGTGCTTCAGTTTTCAAAAACACGACTATCGCTTTATTCATGCATGACGCCGAGATAATGTTTCCAAAACCAATTTTCTGACCGATAACTAGGAGTAAATCCTCCAATGTCACCCCAGCGTCAGGCACACACCTGCAGCCATTCCGGAGTGACAGAGGGGATGTTCCCTGCGCGTGGGCAGTCGCCATCCCGGCGACTACACAACGCACACACACAAAACAACTTTCCTTCCTATACTGGTAGATTTAAAACACAGCGAAGGGAGAAATATAAATAAGTGCATAAAGCAGAAAGGAAACACCGAAGAACACTCAACCACGCTCTCAACACGCGCTCAGCACCTCCACAAACTCCCAGCATGCACCAGAGAGAGAGAGAGAGAGAGAGAGAGAGAGAGAGAGAGAGAGAGAGAGAGAGAGAGAGAGAGAGAGAGAGAGAGAGAGAGAGAGAGAGAGAGAGAGAGAGAGATACATAGCTAATGACTAAACATAATATTTCATGGCTCTATACATTACTTTGTGAAGACAGTGCCATAATACAGTGACATATTATGTTTTTAGCCATATAAAAAGAATAATCATCTGTATGGGTAAATTTTACCTGCTGGCGGTTTTAGGTATAAAGCGACCCCTAGCTGTTCTAATGTTAACTAATAATCAATACTGAGCATTCACGGGATGAACTAATTGACTGATTGTAATGTTAATGTAGCCGCATTACGTTAATCTTGTTAACTGCTTCACATATTCATAATTAATCATAATTAATAATCATAATTAGTTAAGAATAATTATTAATATTTCCTTTCTGTGCTAATTTGCTACAGTATTGATGACATAATTAAAAATGTTGGGGTGAACTATAAAACCTTAAAAGGATGGCACGCTAGCACAGGTAAAATGCTTTTCTCTATTCCCTTTATCTCCTATTGAGTGACTGATATTATTTAACAAAAAAATACCATAATACAAATAATAAAACTAAGATAATTTGAGACAATAGAGATCTTAATCCATGCAGTTGACTGAAAATATTACTGGGGACAAGGAAACAAACTCACTCCAGGTCAAAAATACATACATCTGAAGGTGGCCAGTAAGCTATAATAGGAAGCTGTCAAAAAGCTCTATTCTTAACCCCTCAGAGTGTTGACATAGATGTAGACACACGAAAAGGACTTGATGGAAATAACTGTTTCATTATTTCAGACAAGATCCCCACGGCAGAGATATATCAAACATCTTTCATTTGAGCCCTTGCATGTGTCAGGGGGTTGTTGAGGTGTTGGAATATGATATGCAAAACCTTGTTTTAGCCTGATGGGAAAGCCATGTCTTTCTCCTCAGGCATGTGGCCTGGGACTCATCCAGCAAGCAGCTACAATGAAGGTTATATAACCTGGCCTAGGGAGTCACTAGATCCAAGCTCAGTGTGTGAGTCCTAGGTCTGGAGAGATTTCACCGGCTGATGGAACTATGTCAGGCTCATATGAAAGGATCAGTGGTGTAATTTATTAAAATACCCACAATGGGCTTGGAGGTGATGGCGCTGTGGGAAACCGGCACAAGCTTTTGCTCCAAAACTGCCATTTAGAGGAACTGGCAAAGGGTCATAAATCCTCATCAAAAGCACAATGTCCAACCTGTCATTCAGCTCTTATTGTGGAAGGAATTTAATTAGCGCTGGACCCTCTGCATGTTTAAATGGGATGAGCTAATTTGCACGTCAAACTGTAGTGATGACTGCCTTAGCATGTGGCATAATGACATGCATTTTCTAGCTATCAAGCTTAGTTACACTGCATTGAAGAATTAACTTGTTTGCTTGAAAGGCTTGGATTCACATGAGATATTAGCATATTAGTAATAATTTGCCGTTCCTTGTACTGCTTACATAATTCTCAATATTTGACCTGCAATGGATTTCACAAACCCCCAAGGACTTTTCTCACAGATGTCTGTCTACATAAATTAATTGCATTTACTTTAACTTTTATTAACTTTTACTTTTATTTTTTATTTAATATATATATATATATATATATATATATATATATATATATATATATATATATATATATATATATATATATATATATATATATATATATATATATATATATATATAACCTAATTTCTCATTAATGCAATTATCTAATCAACCAATCACATGGCATTTGCTTCAATGCATTTAGGGGTGTGGTCCTGGTCAAGACAATCTCCTGAACTCCAAACTGAATGTCAGAATGGGAAAGAAAGGTGATTTAAGCAATTTTGAGCGTGGCATGGTTGTTGGTGCCAGACGGGCCGGTCTAAGTATGTCACAATATGCTGAGTTACTGGGATTTTCACACCATTTCTAGGGTTTACAAAGAATGGTGTGAAAAGTTATAAACATCCAGTATGCGACACTCCTGTGGGCGAAAATGTCTTGTTGATGCTAGAGGTCAGAGGAGAATGGGCCAACTGATTCAAGCTGATAGATGAGCAACTTTGACTGAAATAACCACTTGTTACATCTGATGTATGCAGCAAAGCATTTGTGAAGCCACAACACGCACAACTTTGAGGCGGATAGGTTACAACAGCAGAAGACCCCACCGGGTACCACTCATCTCCACTACAAATAGGAAAAAGAGGCTACAGTTTGCACAAGCTCACCAAAGTCGGACAGTTGAAGACTCGAAAAATGTTGCCTGATCTGATGAGTCTCGATTTCTGTTGATACATTCAGATGGTAGAGTCAGAATTTGGCGTAAACAGAATGAGAACATGGATCCATCATGCCATGGCCTACCTGAGCATTGTTTCTTATCATGTCCATCCCTTTATGACCACCATGTAGCCGTCCTCTCGCTACTTCCAGCAGGAAGTCACAAAATTTGAAACATTTTAAATTGTTTTCTTGAACATGACAATGAGTTCACTGTACTAAAATGGCCCCCATAGTTACCAGATCTTAACCCAATATATCAGAGTATCCCTCCATATAAAATCTCTCCAGATCCTTCAGATCCCCATATCCATGTTTGTGCTTCTTATCTTCAGTTCACCCCACTCATTTTCTATCGGATTTAGGTCAGAGAACTGGGAAGATCATGGGACACCACCACACCTGTCTCTAACTTTACCCTTAAACTTACCCATACCACCACACCTGTCTCTAACTTTACCCTTAAACTTACCCATATCACCTCACCTGTCTCTAACTTTACCCTTAAACTTACCCACACCACCACACCTGTCTCTAACTTTACCCTTAAACTTACCCACACCACCACACCTGTCTCTAACTTTACCCCTAAACTTACCCATACCACCACACCTGTCCCTAACTTTACCCTTAAACTTACCCACACCACCACACCTGTCTCTAACTTTACCCTTAAACTTACCCATACCACCACACCTGTCTCTAACTTTACCCTTAAACTTACCCATACCACCACACCGGTCCCTAACTTTACCCTTAAACTTACCTACACCACCATACCTGTCTCTAACTTTACCCTTAAACTTACCCACACCATCACACCTGTCTCTAACTTTACCCTTAAACTTACCCATATCACCACACCTGTCCCTAACTTTACCCTTAAACTTACCCATACCACCACACCTGTATCTAACTTTACCCTTAAACTTACCCATACCACCACACCTGTCTCTAACTTTACCCTTAAACTTACCCATACCACCACACCTGTCTCTAACTTTACCCTTAAACTTACCTATATCACCACACCTGTCCCTAACTTTACCCTTAAACTTACCCATACCACCACACCTGTCTCTAACTTTACCCTTAAACTTACCCATACCATCACACCTGTCCCTAACTTTACACTTAAACTTACCTACACCACCATACCTGTCTCTAACTTTACCCTTAAACTTACCCACACCACCACACCTGTCCCTAACTTTACCCTTAAACTTACCTACACCACCATACCTGTCTCTAACTTTACCCTTAAACTTACCCACACCACCACACCTGTCTCTAACTTTACCCTTAAACTTACCCATACCACCACACCTGTCTCTAACTTTACTCTTAAACTTACCCATACCACCACACCTGTCTCTAACTTTACCCTTAAACTTACCCATACCACCACACCTGTCTCTAACTTTACCCTTAAACTTACCCATATCACCACACCTGTCCCTAACTTTACCCTTAAACTTACCCATACCACCACACCTGTCTCTAACTTTACCCTTAAACTTACCCATACCACCACACCTGTCTCTAACTTTACCCTTAAACTTACCCATACCACCACACCTGTCTCTAACTTTACCCTTAAACTTACCCACACCACCACACCTGTCTCTAACTTTACCCTTAAACATACCCATACCACCACACCTGTCTCTTACTTTACCCTTAAACTTACCCATACCACCACGCCTGTCTCTAACTTTACCCTTAAACTTACCCACACCACCACACCTGTCCCTAACTTTACCCTTAAACTTACCCACACCACCACACCTGTCCCTAACTTTACCTTTATCTACTATTGTTTGTATTGCAAAACACTTTTGCTGATATTAAGTTGCACTGTAAAAAATTTCCCTGTAAAATAACAGTAAAGAGCTGGCAGCAGAGACGCCAGCAGTATACCGTTATTTTTACGGTATTCATATGTAAAATGATTTTACGGTAGTAGTCTGTAAACTAGAAAAACGGTATATTTCTGTATTTTTATAATTTACAGTAAAGAGCTGGCAGCAGAGACGCCAGCAGTATACCGTTATTTTTACGGTATTCATATGTAAAATGACTTTACAGTAGTAGTCTGTAAACCAGAAATGCTGTATATGTCTGTAGTCACACTGTTAAATGATTTCACAGTCTAATACAGTAGACTGTGAGAATTAAAGTAACAACCTAAACAATAGATTTTCAATATATAAATATATATTATAATTTTCAAATAATCACAGAAATATGTTGCATTTTTTAAATAAGTTTTTTATTTTTTACTGTATTAGAAACAATAAATTTAGCAGTTTCCTAAAATATCAGTCTTCGTTGCAATCAATATTAATTGCAATTAACTTCAGTATTCTCAGGGCTATAGGCAATTGCTTAAGATATGCATTATTGTGAAATGGAAAATAAGCAATAACTTCAAAATCAAATGCCTTTATTCCAAAGAGCAATGTCAATTTTAGCATGAATACAAAAAATGGAAAAAAATAACATAAAACAAAATCCTGTTGGGCATTTCTACGAGATTTCTAGTAGCAAAAAGAGCCTAGTAGTATCTGTTTTAGACTATGGCAATAAACTTGAAGAGTTAGTTCACCCAGCCCATGATTTACTAACCTTCAAGTCAGTATATATGACATTCTTCTTTTAGATTCTTCTTTTTATTTCAAAATGCTTACACTACGTCTGACGTGCGTAACTGGTGTACAATGTCAGACGTAGCGCAAGCGGTTTGAACTGCGAGAGGCACTACACTTTTTTCATAAGCTGAATAAGAACGGTGATTAGCCTGAAGCTAGATAATTTACTTAATAAAATATTAAATATGGATATTTTTCTGACACAAACGCAATAATTCACTTCAGAAGGCCCTTTTTAATCCGCCGGAGCCGTGTGGAGCAGTTATATGATGTATATGTGCACTTTTATGGACTTAAAAAAACAGAACAACAATGCCGTTATAAAGCTTGGAAGAGCTAGGACATTTATTAATATAACTCTGACTGTATTCGTCTGAAAGAATAATGTCATATACACATAGGATGACTTGAGGGTAGGAAATCATGGGCTAATTTTCATTTTTGTGTGAACTAACCCTTTATATTGCTCAGAGACTGCCCCTAACCCTTACCAAACATGAAGGGAAAAACCTAGTTAATTAAAACCTAGTTTAATTTAACACATAAGTTTGAAGACCTACAAAGTACAGTACAACATTTTGAGAGTAGGCATCAATAATATGCATAAATTAAAACATTTTAGGGTTTATTTCATTTCAGGTTACTCTTTAAATTGTCCTGTGAGGTAGGCTTGTATTTTTACCGCTTAAAATATTCATTTGAGGTAGCTTGTGTATTTACATCTTAGTTTATATGGATCCAGGAGAGATGTCCATCACTTTGGTAGCCGCTGTTCCTCTCTGCAGTATTATTCCAGTGTTGTCACTGTCAAACAACAACAAACAATCATAATAATAAATAAACTGTAAAATCACGAACGTACAGTATACACTCCAAGCTAATGCTTACAAAAGTTAATAATACCAGTTCTCTTGTGGTTTAATGTGGTAATGCCAGACTGTCAAAACAAAGAGAGCAAGATTAAAGAGCTCACCGATTTATATCAAAGTTCCATTGAAAGTCAAGGAGATTCTTCAGTAGCATGGCGACGTGTCTCAAAAGACTTCTTCTGGACGATCATACCGTTCTTCTTGGAGACAACCTTGCCCCTTTTGGCCTTTGTCCCTTTCTCTGGATTTATACCAACAAAGCACCTGAAATCAAAATAGTCTAAGATCAGAGTGTTGCAACAACATGCTTTCAGTTAAATGCAATGAATTGTTTTGTTTTTTGTCTTTCTTCATTGCACAAATAGAGTGGACTTGAATGACATATAAAAGTGACATCAAATTAAATTATATTAAAGTCAAGTCAACTTTATTTCTATAGCGCTTTTTACAATGCAGATTATTTCAAAGCAGTTACACAGTGTTAAACATGAAAATAATGCAACAGAATTTGATTCGGAGGTACAGCCACTCTGGAGAAAAAAAGTGATTACATCAGCTCATTTCAAATATCATATAGTGACAATGTGGGCAGATCAGTAATTTAGTTTATAATAGTTAATTTAGTTTAGTAATTACATTTATTTGGATATTTAGTTAAAAAAATTATATACATACATATATATTTTTAATTATTACAATTTAGTATATAAAGCCTGTATAGTCAAGCAAAATACCATGTGTGTGGCTTGAAAAGTACAGTACTAATACCATTTTATGCGGAAAAAAATACAAACAAATTAATTTAATTGTATATATCCATATAATGATGACAAGTAATGGAGAGTTTTTACCTCTAAATGAATTCCAGAGTGCAGGGTCCCTCATCTTGAAACTGAAGGTTGAATGTAGTTGCAAATACAGCAGCAAGCCCCATTGCAAATGTTGGTGTGATGCCCTAAGAGATTACACGGTCCTCAGAGATGATTATCCAACCTTTAACTGGGACTTGCCCAGTTGCACCTGAAACTTCAAGTCAAAGCATACATATTACCTTGTGTATATGATATACAATGTGTCTATCAATGAATCTAAATGAAATATACTAGGCAGTATCAGACTAGGACTTGCAGGAAGACTAAATTGTCTCAATGTCAGCTGAAGTAGCAGACACCTGTAGGGAACAAATACATTATTCTTACCATGGTAAGATTTTTAAGAAGAAAAATTATAAAAGGTCAATAATTAGTAAACACTAGGTGAGAGCAACCTACAGGCAAATGAGGTAGGCTAAGTACCTACAGTCAAACTGCTAAATAGATTTGGCAATCAAAAAATTATGGGTAGCAATTTTATTTTTTACAGGTATTGGGGGAGTTCTACTGCAAATGTTACCAAATTTAAACAAAAAAAACACCCAAAAGTAATATTGTTTTGGCTATTCAAATCTGAGCCTCACTGTTAAATGAAATGTTCAAATACCAAGCAAGATAAGCTCCTGAGCATCAGTTTGATATCAAACATTATTTGCGAAATGAAAAAAATTTCAATTACCGTTTATTTTGTAGATGCAAGACCCGATAGAGGTTGATGAAGAACACTCGATGATATCCAGCACGTCCTCTAAACTGTGTGTCCTCTTCTGGAAAATCTCCTATCCAAATAATGTTTCCTGAAGTCTCCCCAGGAGTTAATGGCAAATTATTTCTAGGTTTCATTAAAGAAAATTGTCCAAAAGCAGTAGCCTCGATTTGTTGTATCAAACTTCTGAACGTACTCCAAACTCCACAGTCAACACTCAGTTTCCAAAAAATACTGTTGTGTACTGTAATTTAAAACATTAGCATACTGTTTAGGGCCTCTTTCCTGTTCCTCCAAATTAAGCAGCCCACAATGCATTGCTAACTACAGTATTAAACTGTTTAACAAGAAAACGGCATTTTAGTGTTGAAAATTGGCTGTAAATTTACAGCAATTGCTTACAGTGTGGGGTAAAAATGGGTAGGTTTAAAGGGAAAACTAAATTGGTTTAGTTCACCCAAAAATGAAAATTAGATGTTTATCTGCTTACCCATAGGGCATCCAAGATGTAGGTGTGTTTGTGTCTTCAGTAGGACACAAATGAAGATTTTTAACTCCAATCGTTGCTCGTATAATGTCATCTTGGATGTCCTGGGGGTAAGAAGATAAACATAACATTTTCTTTTTTGGGTGATCTATCCCTAATAATATAAAAAGGAAACCTAATAATATAAAGGGAGGCTGACAAAATTAACTGTTGGATATTTTGGTATGTTCAATTCAAACAATCAAGTAAATGATATTCAGAGAATTCATTGAGTTAATAAAGTTCATTATTACTGGTATTTACTAAGCCATTGAATTTTTTTTAAAGTGTACACAACAGAGCTTTTACTGCTGCTTTACATAGCTTACATAAATCGAGCTTCACATCTAAATGGAAAAAAAAAACATCAAGTTAGTAATTTAGGAGTGTTATTATCTCTCTCTTTCACTTTCACTCTCACAATCACATTTAGCTTTATAGAAGAAAAGAGCCATTTCAGAGTGTTCAAATGCCTTTACTTTTTCAGATTTTGTGATGTGTTTGTGTTATCTCAAGAGTCCTTTGCACAAAGATGCAATAAACACTGATTATTATCATGATCACTGTCATTTGTGGTTTCAGATTTATTTATTTATTTATTTATTTATTTATTTATTTATTTATTTATTTATTTATTTATTTATTTATTTATTTATTTATTTATTTATTTATTTATTTATTTATTTATTTATTATTGTTTGTTTGTTTGTTTGTTTATACCCTCCCATTTCCATTAATTCCTGAAACAAACAAGTCAAATTCCCAGAGAATGCACATTCTCCCTGTGAACACCCAAAGCCTCTCTCTGCATTAATAGCTCCTCAGGAGAGGGCCTGTACGTCAGACTTTATCTCCAGAGGAGATGAGCAAGCCAAATGAAGGTTCAACTTGAGAACAAGCCTACCTTGCAATCTCATGGGAATGCTCGGAGAACATTAAGTGAAACATCAGTTATGTGAAAAACAAATGGGGGGATGTGAAAACCCCTTAAGAATTGCTGCACCAGCAATTCATCAGACCCCACCATAAATCTCAAAAACTCTCAGTTGGGGAGAAGACAAGACGTGAGAGAGAGAGAGAGAGAGAGAGAGAGAGAGAGAGAGAGAGAGAGAGAGAGAGAGAGAGAGAGAGAGAGAGAGAGAGAGAGAGAGAGAGAGAGAGAGAGAGAGAGAGAGAGAGAGAGAGAGAGATTGACTTATAAGAGTTATGAGGTGGCACAAAAGAACTTCCTTCCTGCTTGAATGGTGGATGATAAAATTGGCTAATTTAAAAGGAAATATATGTATGTGTTGTCTCTTTGGGGTGTTTTGTTGAACATTTAGGAGCTCATCTTCACATGAGAGCTCTTGTCTCCGGACCAAGCTGTTCTTCAGGCAAGGCTTTAATTGGGCTGCTGATGCCGTTCATCCTTTTTGCATTGGAGTTTTCCATTTAAAGTAGGCACCAACATGATTTGGATAAAGACAAATGAAGTTTGTTCTATGCTCAGGAGCAATGGGAACGTTGTAATAAAGATGCATTAGGAACTGGAGTAACGCGCCTTGGCAATGTGTCACGCAGTTGTGGCCCCTGGGAGAGGTGGGCAGGAGCAATCTCTCAATGTAGGCTCTCATCGGCTCTTGTCAATCAAATCTGTGCATATGATAATGAAGTTCAGCATTTTGGGTGTTGTGCTGTATTAGAGTCACTCCTCTCAGCGGAACAAGCCCCATCTGTTATTTTAAACACCTAGAAATGACTGTCATGTAACTTTAGTGTATCCCAAACTAATATCAGCGACAAGCTTACATGTATATTATTTGGCTGAAGTACAAAGAAAACAAGCAATGTTATGGATTGAGCAAAGAGCAGGAGATAAAAGCACCCACTCCAGTCTCCATTATGCTAAGCTTGTTTCACCCACACAATAACAGTGGTGGATATTTCAGAGCGGCGAGCTTCAGGGCCTCTGCAGGACCTCCAAAGAATGTTATTATATGTTTGGATCAGGTCTAGCCGATCAGGCTTCAAAAGACAAAACAAAAAACATTTCAAACCTACAACATGCACATACATAGCTCGGCATCTGTCAGACACTTTTATTAAAAGCAACTTACACTGCATTCAAAGTGCACATATTATCAATTCATATTCAATTATTCAAATTCATTTTCTGGGAATCAAACCCATGACCTTGGCATTGCTTACGCTGTACTCTACTGTTTGAGCAACAGCAACACATTTGGTTTGTTTTTGTTATTTTAACCTAAAATATTCATCCAGAGAGGATTGTGTCTGCCCTATTGTCCTATGGCTAATGATTTCCTGTCAAAGACACAAGCAAAAGCCTTTCTCTTAAACAATGATAAATAAATTTGAATACACAAATCTGTGGTTACCGTTTAAAATGTCACATGCCATTTAACACCTCGGTAGGACTGACTGAGCTGTCTGGAGATTGGATATGAGTCTGAATATTCATTCCCTCTGAAGTATTGCCCATTCTCATTGGTCATTTGGGTTTGCCTGGCCTCATTTGCCGGTTAATTGCATTCTATACTTGAGCTAAAGACCTGTCATCTGTTTCTGTGGTCCCATTTATCTTACAAATAACCTACAGAAGGTGTGCTGCACCACCTCACTATGCTAAATGAGAGACTTTTTATATTTAGTAGATTTGGGGAGTGTTTGCCCTAATTTGCTTTTACTTATTCCCCATGTATTACATTAATGACAAAGTGTTCTTGTTAAAATGTACGTCGTTTTTGATACACATTTTAAAAATTAAGAACGGGTGGATGCCTTCACGAAGTCTCCGTGGATTTTTGAGCTACACTTGATAATTATGCATTTTTAATGTATGTGGTAGTTTCAGAAGCAGCGTGAGACTCCTTATTGGAGGTGGATTAATTACAGATACAAAACAATCGAGCATCCTGTGCTGAGGGTCCATCAGCAGCTGCACCTCTCTTTCTACAGTGTTCATCAAGACGATTTTCACTGCGATCAAGGATGTGGCTAATTCAGAGGTCTGGCTGCCATCAAGCAGCCGGTGTCACGCTGGGACAAGAAGCGGCAGACTTAATGTAACAGGTCTGGGAAGACTTGTGTGTTTTGTGTGACTGAGAGTGAATTCCATGCAAGTTCATCTTTATTTTTTTTACGCCGTCCTCTGATCGGGGCTCATCCCGCTGTGAGCACTGTCCCTATTCCTTGTAATTATGTAAATGACACATTAATGAGGTGTAATTCAGAATTCATAAAACAGCAGGGATAAACTGTTAAAAGACACAGCTTCTTAATGAGTGGGAATGTGTGTTTCATCATCGAACGGGCTGCTATGCTAATTGTTTACCTACCACTGTTTCTTAAATGCAGCACATTTATACCCAGGTCATAGATATTTATGACAATTTTGGATCGTTTAATCAATCAGGTGAAATGTTAGCCATGCTAAATACCATCTGTGCTCTACCATCTCTACAGGACGCAGCATGGCATTACAGCTTGCTAGCAGCTAAAAATGGTTGGGCGCCCAGAGCTTAACCTAATAAGTCACTAGTGTCAGTGATTTACCAACTCTTGCATATGTTCCAAAGGCCTCCTGCGGTTGAGGGGCACTCAGACTGTCTCCTGGTTGCCAATGTAATAAGTACTGTTGCAGTGTGGAAGGTGATGGCTGACCTCTTGTTTAGCAGAGAGGGACAAAAAAATTCACTTCTTATTTGTACCTCATTGTAAAATGTAATAAGTTGACTTTACTTAGAAAAAGTGAGGAAACCAATTGCCTTAAAATGTATGTGTAGATGTATTTATACGTTGCAGTTGAACCAATGTGCAGTTCCCTTTCGGGGAACTCGAGCTGCGTCGAAACGCTGTGAGAACGCCTCTGTTTAAATGCGTCGTGAAGCGCCTGTAGAACCATTCCATCGGAAAAAAGATCGATCGTCGGCGTGATGACGTCATCGACCGGAAGCTATAAAACGTCCGTGAAAACAAACAGGAACTAGCTTCTGAGCCTTCAGCAAGCGATCTGTGTGAACCTGTCTGTCTATTTGGTGTTTTTGTCTGTCCTTTATATAAAAAAGCAGAGATTTTCCACCCTTTTTGTTAAATATTCCATATATTAACAGAAAAAAGAGAAAATAAAATAGATAGAAATGGCGAGTGAAAGTAGCAATTTCAGAAAGTGTGTTCCTCCCTGCCCACGCTACATCACGGGCGGGGATACACATCTTCTCTGTGTTGCATGCTTGGGAGCGCAGCATGCCCAGGCAGCCCTCGAGGGGGCTGCTTGCGAGCACTGTGAGCGTATGCCACTGAGAACGCTGCGCTCCCGCCGGGCACTCTTCGAGGAGGGTGCCTCGGCTCGTGTTCCCCGCGGCTCTGGTCCCGCTGCCGCCGAGGCGGAGCGGAGGCTGCAGTCGTGGGGATCACAATTGGATGTTGCAGAGGGGTTAGAGACGGGCGCTGCCTTATCTCTGCCCTCACCTGCTCCATCCAGCGGTTCTTCTCGGGGCATGGAAGCACGCATGGCGGTTTCTTCCCCCCCGAGAGAGCCGCCGGTACTTCATCTGTCCAGCTCTGAGGAGGTGGACGTTGAAAGTATCGATACTGAAGATTCGCCACTTCAGTCCCCTGCTAGTGAGGAGCTAGTTGAGGTTTTGACGCGAGCAGTGGCCAGATTAAACATCGACTGGCCCACTGAAAGATCTGAGGCAGGAAGAAAACGTCATAGTAAGCTAGACGAACGCTTCCTGCCGTCTCGCGCTTCAGAACCTCAGCGACGGGGCCTGCCGTTCTTCCACGATTTGCACACCGAGGTGGCAAGATCGTGGAAGAGACCGGCTTCATATCGTGTCTTCAGCCCGCAGACTTCGGTCTACAGCAACATTTGCGGGCTGAGACAGTATGGTTATGGGGCGATGCCAAAGGTTGAAGAGACGCTTGCGAGCCATCTCTCGCCTTCCTCGGCATCGTCCCTGAAGGCCCCGACTTTACCCACCAGACCTCTAAAAACAACGTCGGCGATGGTGGGTAAAGCGTACTCGGCGGCGGGTCAAGCGGCTGCATGCCTGCACACGATGGCTATCGTGCAGGCATACCAGGCTGACCTGCTAAGGGATTTGGACGGTAGTGATGCTGTGGGGGGTGATATTATCGCTGAATTAAGATCGTCAGCCGATCTAGCTCTCCGGGCCACCAAGGAGACGGCCAGATGTGTCGGCCGCTCCATGGCAGCATTGGTGGCTACGGAGAGGCATTTATGGTTAAACCCCACAGACATCAAGGAGAGGGAGAAAGCCTTTCTGCTTGATGCGCCGCTTTCTCCTGGAGGCCTCTTCGGTGACGCAGTTCACACTGTCACCGAGAGGTTCCAGGAGTCGAAAAAGCAAGCTGCGGCGCTCAAGCAGTTCCTCCCTCTCCGGGTCCAGGTCCCTGGGGCTGCTGCTGATACCACCAAGCAGCCCAGGCCGAGTACGAGCTCCTCCTACAGGGCTCAGCAGAAACAGAGCGTCGCTGCCCGAGCTCCCCCTCAGCGTGGGGACGAGGGGCGGCGCTCTCAGACGAGGCCTTCGAAGGGGCAGGGCTGATCTGCGGACAGTCCTGATCGCCAAGAAGGCCTCGTCGAAGCGTTCCTGACGCCAGAAGCGTCAGGACGCTGAGGGTGGTTCCCCCCGTAGGGAAACGGTGCTTACCCCTGCCTACGGTACCCGTTTCCCTACGGCACCCTCGGGGGGCCGCGCTGCCAACCCTGCCGCAATGCCGGGGCGCAGTCGGTCTCCGCGGGCCACCCGAGGGTGGTCCGCACCCCCTTCGGGGGGTCCCCGAGCAGTCAAGTCAGTTGTTCCCTGCCGGTCCGCCGCTTCAGGGCACTGCGCTTGTTGCTCAAAGTACACCAGAGGCCAGCCTCGAGAGGCTGGTTCCCTTAGTAGATTTTCTAGACGAGTGGAAACGTCTACCAAATATATCTCGTTGGGTCCTGCAGATAATAGAAAAGGGGTACGCCATTCAATTCAGAAGTCGGCCACCTCCTTTCTGCGGTGTCCTACCTACAGAGGTGGGCCCGGAGCAGGCTCTGGTAATGGCACAGGAAGTAGAGACACTCCTGCAAAAAGGGGCTATAGAGAGGGTTCCCCCTCCCAGCAGGGAGTCTGGCTTTTACAGCCGTTACTTCATCGTGCCGAAGAAGGATGGGGGCTTACGCCCGATATTAGATCTGCGGCTATTGAATCGCTCGGTGGCCAAGCTAAAATTCAAGATGCTTACACTCAGACAGATTGTAGCGCAGGTCAAATCGGAGGATTGGTTTGTCACCATAGACCTCAAAGATGCGTATTTTCATGTCTCCATCCTTCCACATCACAGGAAGTTCCTGAGGTTTGCCTTCGGGGGAGAGGCATACCAATATCGTGTACTTCCCTTCGGTCTAGCACTGTCACCCCGCACGTTCACCAAGTGTGTGGATGCAGCTCTGGCGCCGCTGCGTCTACAGGGCATCCGCATACTGAACTATATCGACGACTGGCTGATTCTAGCGAATACAGAGCAGATGGCGGTTCAGCATCGAGATGCTGTTCTCGCCCATATGTCGAAGCTGGGGTTGAGGCTGAACGCCAAGAAGAGTGTGCTTTCTCCGGCTAAAAAAAAAAAAAGAAAAGAAAAAAAAAAAAAAAAAAAAAAAAAAAAAGCAGAGAACCACTTTTCTGGGTGTGAACTGGGACTCGGTAATTATGCGGGCGCAATTATCGCCAACACGCATAGCATCGATCCTGGCAGCCGCCAAAGAACAGAAGCTGGGCCGAGCCGTCACTGTGAAACAGTTCCAGAAACTGTTAGGTCTCATGGCAGCAGCGTCCAACGTGATACCTTTTGGCCTACTGTACATGAGGCCACTGCAGTGGTGGCTCAAGACAAAAGGGTTCTCCCCGAGGGGAAATCCGCTCCGCACGATCAAAGTCACGCGGCGATGCCTACGTGCTCTGGTCATGTGGAAAAACCCGGGGTTTTTATCTCAGGGTCCCGTGTTGGGGGCTCATGTTCGTCGCGTAACGCTAACGACAGACGCCTCTCTCACGGGCTGGGGGGCGACCATGAGTGGTCGCTCGTCCCAGGGTCTATGGCAGGAGCATCAGCGGCACTGGCACATAAATCGGCTAGAGATGCTCGCAGTGTTTCTTGCATTGAAACAGTTCCTGCCCGACCTCAGGGGCCACCATGTACTAGTCAGAACAGACAACACGTCCGTGGTGGCCTACATAAACCACCAGGGGGGTCTGAAGTCTCGTCCGTTGGACAAATTGGCACATCGGATCCTCCTGTGGGCCCAAGGGAAATTGCTGTCAGTCAGGGCAGTATATATCCCGGGGGCCCTGAATCAGGAAGCAGACAGCCTGTCGAGACAGGGGCCGAGGCCCGGGGAATGGAGACTCCACCCAGAGGTGGTGGAGCTCCTTTGGAAGGTTTATGGGAAGGCAGAGATAGACCTGTTCGCTTCGGCGGAGAATTCTCACTGCCCGCAGTGGTTTTCTCTGACCCATCCGGCCCCGCTGGGGCTGGATGCCATGGTACAGGAGTGGCCGAGGCTGCCTCTGTACGCCTTCCCCCCGATTGTCCTGCTTCCAGGAGTTCTGGAGAGGGTACGCCGGGACGGGGCCCAGGTACTTCTAGTGGCTCCGAACTGGCCGACCCGAGTATGGTTTTCGGACCTGATATCTCTCCTGGAAGGCTCTCCGATGGAGATTCCGACCAGGAGGGATCTACTCTCTCAGGCGGGCGGGAGATTCCTGCACCCACGCCCAGAGATGTGGAAACTGTGGGCCTGGCCTCTGAGGGGGCTAGGCTCATAGAGGAGGGTCTCTCGGCCGAGGTCGTAGAGACCATCCTACACTCCAGAGCTCCGTCCACAAGGAAGCTGTACGCTTTGAAATGGAGACTTTTCTCAGCATGGTGCAGAGAACGCCAGTGGGATCCAGTTAACTGCCCGGTTGGTACAGTGCTGGAGTTCCTGCAGGAGAGGTTCTCTGCAGGGTTGACCCCCTCCACACTTAAGGTGTACGTGGCGGCCTTGGGTGCTGTCCACGTCCCTTGCAGTGGAGTGTCTTTGGGAAGACACCCTCTAATTACACGCTTCCTTCGTGGCACATTAAGGTTGAGGCCAGTTATGCACTCGAGGGTCCCGGCATGGGACTTGGCCATTGTTCTGAGGGGCTTGTCCGGACCTCCGTTCGAACCTCTGGAGGAGGTTTCGGATAAGTTCCTCACCCTAAAAACCATCTTCCTTTTGGCCATATCATCTCTTAAAAGGATAGGAGATATTCAGTCTCTGTCGGTAGAGCCCTCATGTCTAGAGTTTGCGCCAGGGATGGTGAAAGCATTTCTGCATCCCAGGCCGGGTTATGTCCCCAAGGTTCCTACGAGCCCGCGGGGCCCCATCACTCTACAAGCCTTCTGTCCTCCTCCATTTATGACGTCAGACCAGGAAAGATTAAATCTGCTGTGTCCTGTGAGGGCACTGGATACTTATGTCCACAGAGCTGCCCTGTGGAGAAAAACTGAACAATTGTTTGTTTGCTTTGGACCCCCTAAGAAGGGGGCCCCAGTATCCAAGCAGAGGATGAGCAAGTGGGTGGTCGAGGCCATCTCACTTGCTTATGAAGCTACCGGGCAGCCATCTCCACTGGCTGTCCGGGCGCACTCAACCAGGGGTATGGCTGCTTCTAAAGCACTTTTGTCGGGGGCTTCCCTCCATGATATCTGTAACGCGGCCGGTTGGTCGTCTCCTTCTACCTTCGTCAGGTTCTACGAACTAGACCTGGCATCTACAGTAGGGGCACAGGTACTCTCGTAACCGTGTGCGCTTCGGCTTCACACATACGAGACACTTGGTCCTATGGCGATGTGGGTATAAGCGTTCTCACAGCGTTTCGACGCAGCTCGAGTTCCCCGAAAGGGAACGTCTCAGGTTACGTATGTAACCCTAGTTCCCTGAGGGAACGAGACGCTGCGTCGCTTTGCCATACTCCCGGCGTGTCCGTGATCACTTACTTCAGGCTTTATCAGAAGTTAGTTCCTGTTTGTTTTCACGGACGTTTTATAGCTTCCGGTCGATGACGTCATCACGCCGACGATCGATCTTTTTTCCGATGGAATGGTTCTACAGGCGCTTCACGACGCATTTAAACAGAGGCGTTCTCACAGCGTTTCGACGCAGCGTCTCGTTCCCTCAGGGAACTAGGGTTACATACGTAACCTGAGACGTTTTTTAACCAGTTTATAAACACACCTGTGAACAATCAAGACAATTAAACAATGACAACATGACACAATATACTCCATTGTAAAAAATAGTGTAAAACATGTCTTCTTACTTAGTATGTGTGTCTTGTTTGTAGTCTAAATGTGTATATTGTTATTAAATCAAGATGCACTTACTAGATAAGTTTTAGATGGGGGGGGGGGGGGGTCAAAATGAAACAAGCAAAATAAGCAAAATGATCTGCCATTGGGATGATAAAAATAATCTTATTTTTGTTTGGGACAGAAACAAGATACAAGATTTAAATCCGAAACAAGATTCTTTTCTCACCCCATTGGCAGATAACTGTGCTTGTTTTACTGTGCTTGTTATTTATTTATTTATTTATTTATTTATTATTATTTTTTTGCTGTCTGGACTATACTGGAATTATTTATTGAGTCAATGGAAATAAATATTAAATATAAATAAGCATATTTAAAAAATATATATTACTTTTAGAGGTACATAAATACATGAATGCCACCCAAATAAAAAAGGCATAAATTAATAAATTTTATTTTATATTGAATATGGTGATATAACATTTCTATATACAGAAAAATGATAATTGGGATCACACCTGAGACCTTTGTGCCTGTGTTTTGTTCTGGAGATTATGTATAATTTCAGAAGATGCATATGATCTGATTCAGAATGATGATCAAAACACAGATGGAGTAAATCGAGTCTATCGACATTTCCAAAGCTTGAACAGTCCTACAGCGTAATGCAGTAACATTAGGCAGTTTTTATTAATATGCTGTTCAATATTGTGTCATTTTACATATGCATTTGCTTAAATATCATATTGCTTGTTTTTGCTTTTTCTTCTACTGTGTTTTGATCTGTATAGTCAGTACTTTTAAAGATGTGTAATTGCACCCCCTATCATATAAAAGTGAGGAAGAAGAAGAAAAAAGACGGAAAAACACGAAAGCCTGAAAATCCCATCAATGGTGGGGAAGCATTGTGTCATAATTGACAGAAAATGATTAATATGAGTTAAATAAGCAATTGCCATTGAGATTAATGTAAATGCTAAGAGCTTTTTCCAGATCCCATTGGACTTTTTTGCATACCTGGTGAACTACTTGATTTTACATATAAAACCCACAATATCAATAATACTAGAATATTTGACAAGATTGTAGCCCTACAATTAAGTGTAATTATAACAGTATGCTACATTTCAGTGACAAACCTTTAGGATTTATTGGGATACGACACTTGTAAAGTAACTTCAAAACAGGTTCAATGAGGGGTTTGTGAAGAAATTTCACTCTCAGATTTATAAAATGTAATCTGATTTCACCTGAACTTTACCATGCAATCACTTCAGATAGATTCCAAAATAAAGCAACCAGGAATGACTAAAGGGGCTAACATCCACTCTTCAATGTATTAGGAAATACTGGCATACATAATATTGTTTAAGTCTTATTCTCACTTGCAGTGCAGTGTTAATGTTGTTGTGTCTGAGACGAACCCAACGTAATCAAGTACAAGTGGTGTTAAATATATCAATAATTATCACAGATGATCTCTCAAATTGTTGCATGGGTTCTCTGTTTCAAAGCATGCAGCAAATATTGTTGTATTTTACAGTCCTCTACAAAACACCTCACCGCACACATGGTTCAGTAAATCAATTAGGTGTAAAAATGGCATGTATTAAAATAACACCATAAAAGCCCTGTCATAGAGGACTGGTTTTAGACTTTAATTAGACAGGGTTAACAAAAGGAGAACGACCCATAGACTGCACCTATCTCCACTGTGACCCCAACTAAAGGGTGAATTCAGTGGGCTGTCGAATGGCCAATTCCTCATTTGATTAATGTGTCCATGTCCATGGGGTAATTCTGGCAAGGTTCTTGTCTGACATGTCTGGAAAGTCCAGCTGTATTCATAGCAAAGAAGCACTTAATTCAAATGAGCTGATCTGAATTGCAAATAAAGGTAGTTTAAAAGGGCTAAGGTCTGTGGACGCGTGTGTCAGAGTGTGCGTGTAGTTTCTGTGCATGCTTTGTATGATAGTGGTGTGTATGGACAAACAATTTTATGTATGTCTTTCTCTGCATGTTTTTTTTTTTTTTTTTTTTTTTTTTTTTTTTAAAGATGACAGACAGAAAGCTATACTTTATTTTGTAGCTATGAATGAAACCACTGGACATTATCTGATGATTACTTTGCAGCATGCTTGACGTATTTTGCAGTGTTGCCCTCTGATAAGGGTTTTTATTATTTCACCATGCTCCTTGTAGAGAGAGACACTGTGAGAAGTTCTGTTCTAATCAAATTGTAAATTGCATGGCATTGTTATCTTATGATGTGTATTGCACTCCTCGGCCCTCTTCAGTCAGTCCTCCACTGCACAGTTAAAATTGTACTGGAGTGCATTTGAAATTGCACCTTGCCAATAAAATGTAATATTTACTGATCCCCTAACGTGTCAATGCCACCTCAGTCTGCCATTAAAACATTATTATATGACACCTGGAGCAGATAATGATTACAAAATGAGAGCTGGTAGCTCACGGATATGCTAATAAAAATCAATTAATAGTCAAGAATTTGGATGGATTGAGCAATAATGTTTTTGTGATTGTTTGAATGTGCTAACATATATAGGCTGACTGAGGTAAAGAGAACATTATGTGCAATACAAGCACAACTATTGGCTAATAATAGATATGGAGTCATGACCATGCAAAACGGTGAAAAGTTTACATGTTTTGATTACTATTTGATATGGTAAATTGGGGCAGTATGCAAACACAAAGCTGAATCCACTCGTACATATCCAAGACATCTGTAAAAGAGCACTTAGGAAAAAACAAAAAACAAAAAAAAAAACATTTGATACATATATTTAAAAGTTTACATCCTAACTATCAAATATCTTAACATCTGGCAGGAAATGTTTAATAGACGTATTGTAGATGACCAAACATCTAGTAGATGTAGTAGCTACAAAAAAAGGCACACACAAGCATCGGCTATCGATAGGCTGAAGCGAGTTGCTTTCAGGCATTCAGGAAGTGTGGCAAATGGACACAGCGTCTCGTTCCCTTCTCAGGGAACAAAGGCTACAGTCATTACCTGAAATGTTCCCTTTCGAGGGAACTTACACTGCATCGTATAATGACACACTGGGGAATCAACTGACTGATGACTACCATGGTGTGAAACCTGTCCCAGCACAACTCCAGAGAGCACTCCAAAACCTGGCATGGAAGGAAAGTCTAGACTATAAAATCGAATAAATATGAGCGAGGAGGCTCAGCCCGCAGCATCACAGACCCCTTCAAGGGAAACCCCAGACAATAGATCCTTTGAGATTGCCCCACTGCTCATAGAGTTTGCTCTGATCAGTCTCGAGTTGGAGTCTCTATTCCCCGGGCCTCAGCCTCTGCCTTGACATGATGTCTGCAAATATATACAAAATGTATTATTAGTAGTAATATGTGTTGCTAAAGACTTCATTTAGATAACTTTAAATGTGTTTTTCTCAATATTTTGACTTTTTTCTTCCAAACTGTTGTATCTCGGCCAAATATTGGAATATCCTAACAAACCATCAATGGAAAGCTTATTTATTCAAATAAATCAACATTTTTTAAAATGTACCCTTATGACTGGTGGCAGGAGTTAGGACTGGTTCATACAGAAAACAATAATTTTAAAAGCAAAAATGCAAGACAAAATGTGCTTTTTGGAATGAAGGGGGGGAATGAGAAGCGTTTTTTTAGAAGTTGAACCTATTTTAACATGAGCACCACCTTTTAAGGATGCTGTGTCATGTGTGAGACATATAGTAACATAGAATAACATTCACATAGAATGCACTATTATAGTGCATTCACATATAAAAATCATAGTGGAATTGAAGAAACCCTCAATTCATTGCATTCATTACATTGTAAATGCTTTAATGAAAACCTCTATATTAAGTTTTTTCACTGATGACTGAAGAACATGGATAAGTGTAAAAAAAAAAAAAAAAAAAATATTAAGACATGCTGGTACGAGTCTTGCCAACCATTGTCAAAGGAAAGTAGCTACACCTGGCCAAAAAGTCACTTGATGATGCCATGTGTCAAGTAGCATAGTGGTGACATCGTCATGTCGTACATGCATTCTCAATTTAGCCAAATGTCCAGTTTAAACCCTTTTCACACTGATTTTGTGTTATCAGTCATGGGTGGTCCCTGGTGCGTATGATCACACCAGTGTGATCAGTCTTGGCTGGTCCCTGAAGCACTGGTGTTATTAGAACGTCAAGTCATTTTAGGTTTTTTTAATGCAAATTTAGATAAGAAATATTTTGTAAAATATACACTGATGTCTAAGAAGCGGCAATAATAATCCTTTCTATTATAATTAGACACGTTTTATTTACATTAGATACACATTGTATAAGTAACTTTAAAGTTTACTTTATTCTTCTCCTGTTCACCAGCCAAGTCATTTTATGTTTTTCAGGAGAAGTGGACAAATTCACATGTTGTATATACGATAGATCTGATTCTCTGAACTGTGGCACAAACTAAAATTGTGGCACTTAACTAATAAAATCATTATGAAGATGTGTAAATGTGACGGATATTAATGAGTATGTACTCATAATATTAATGCATTTCACTAATCATCCTTTCTTTCGATTTTTATTTGTTTACTTAGTATCGATTTGTCCACGAATACCTCATCATTTTGTTTTGTATCTTATTTAGCTTTTTTTGGGAAGTTTTATATTTCTATTACTAGGGATGCACGATATTATCGGCACTACATCGGAATCGGCCGATAAACGCTTAAAATATAAAAATCGGCATCGGTCGATATGAAAACATTATGCCGATATGCCTTGCCGATATGATAACGTGTTGATATGCGCCTGCAATAACTCACGTGTGCAAGGAGTGCTACAGCGATAAGACCATGTTAGCACTGCAGTCATTCTTCAAGTGAAAACAAGACAATACATTGCATGTACAGTGATTTATATTGGCTGTTTTTAAATGCTGCCTTGAATTTCTGAATGCACGTACAGAAGGACGTGACCGTCAGCAGAAGATTTGCCACGTTTTCACAACAAAACTAGCCCAAAACAAGCCCAATCGCGTCTCCCCCCTCTCTAGCGCGTGCTGCAGCCTCCACAGCAGCAGAAGCTCCTCCAGGTCCTAGTGCCCTCCAGCTACCCAGCTAACAATTTTAGGTTATAAGAACGTTTCCCTAACGTTCCCATTAAGTTCTAAAAACGTTTTTGAACGTTCTAGGAACGTTGAAATGTCCAGTTTGTGGAACGTTGTATTAACGTTCTCATTAGGTTCTAAGAACGTTAAATAACGTTCTAATAAGGGTGTGGAGTATGATCAAATAAAATATTCCTGTTTTCTCCTTTAATGCACTGGCTTTTGTTTATTGACATCTTATTCTTTCTTTAAAAAAGCTAAAACCACTTTTATAATTGACTTTTATATTTATATTACATTTATATTTAATACATAATTAGTTTACTAGATTTTTCTTCTGATTGTAAAAAAATAAATATATACACGAAAATAGCATTTAAGTGTCATTAAGTTGTCTCTGGATATACAAATTATGTATCTGAAGTTTGAGAAAAAAAGCTGTATGACTAATTTGTAATGACTAATACTTTTTTTAATGTAGTAACGTTTTTAAAACGTTCCACTAACAATGTAAGAATAACGTTTTATAGCTAACGTTTTTAGAACGTTTCTCAATAGCAAATAACGTTGGCACAACGTTCTAATAACGTTACTGGAAGAACGTTTTTTGATAACTTTGAGAGAACTTTCAGATAACGTTAGCCAACGTTCTGAGAACGTTCCCTGTTAGCTGGGTAGACCGCTATATATACATGTAGTGGGTGCGCTGTTGTTACACTAATACAATGAAAAGTAGAATACACAAATAAATTGAAGTTACTTCTTGTTCTGAATAAACAAATCAGTAATGATGTCATAAATCACAAGCATGACACTTGTAAATTAAATACTTTTATATACAGTGTATTAATCTGTAATAAAATTTTACGAAATGGATGATGAAAAATAATCCAAGGAGCTCTACAATAATTGTAGAATTAAAAGACAGCATCAATGGATGTCATGCCACCCCCACTTCATGTGCACAAACGTTAAATCCAAAAATACAATATTATGGTTACAGCTGCATCTGGGGTGAACAATTACTGACTTTATTATTGTTATTTTCAGAGCTTTTAATATACTCTTATCATAAAAAGAACTTTATTAACATTTATTTATCTTCAACAAGAATCCTTTTAGTAAGGATACCTCAGAAATCTGAAACCAGAATGAAAAAAAAAATAGTTTTTGCTCAAAATGGTGTTGTTTCCAAACAAAGGGAAAAAATAAACATATATCGGCATCGGTATCGGCATCGGCCAAAACGAGCTGAAAAATATCGGCATATCGGATATCGGCAAAAATCCAATATCGTGCATCCCTATCTATTACGTGGTGACGTCATTTTTGTTCCACCTGCTTCCTCAGACCGCGTTGAGCGCGCTGAGAGGAGGTAAGCAGTTAGCGGTGCTCTCTCAATATAGACTTATAAAAGTTTGATTATGCCAATAATATGCATTAATGTAAGTGCTCACAGTGTTATAAATGCATTAAGAGATGTTTTATGTGTGGAGGGATTGGATTTAATAGTTTTATTACTGAGTACAGTCGTTTGAGTATGTGTGTGTGTGTATGTATATGTGCACCAGCAGAACGTGTGATTTTAACAAAGTAAATAACCGCCTTTAATTTAATTGTGCAGGTAAAAATCACAGATGACACGTAACGTTATTCTCAAACCGTGCTCTTTAATCCATCCAGGTATGATTTATATTTGTTCTTATTCTCCAATGTATTAATTTTGTATTCGTTTGTTCTTTTCCTAATTTATAATTGACTGAAAACTAGCTGCAAGAGTTTATTTTGAATGTTTGTAACAAATAATTTTGCACTTAATGTCATTTATATGTTTTGTGAATTTTGTTATTACTATAATGCGTCCTCAGAGGAGGTAAAAATCACAGATGACATGTATTCTCAAACCGTGCTTTTTAATCCATCCAGAGAGCCAGAATAAACTCCGCAGCAGCTCTTCCAGTTGTCTCCTTGTCTTCTATCACACAACGCAGTTTGGGCAGTAACCAGAATAAGGCCGGTTACATAAACAACAAAACACATGCACTTGCTCATGTTTCATGCTATAACAAATTTGTGAATATTTTTACTTAAAAAGGAAAAATTAAACAAAAGCAGATCATACAGCTCTACTGTGATGTGTCATGTGACAAGCAGTAATGAGTCACCATGGAAACAATACGATGATATGTTCTAAATAATGGTCACCTTGAAAAACTCATGCTGGGATGTCAGCCAGAATGTTTTCAACTTAAATGTGAAAGGGTTGAGCTGTTCTCATGTGCATATTTTCTGTCAGACAACAGTAGGATATAGTGAATGAATACAATCTTATATGTGAATAAAGTTTGAATGTTTAACCATGGCCTAGGTGATAAGCACACAAGAATAATGGAAATTCAAATGATCTAACTACATTCTTTAAAAATAACAAAAGGAAAAACATATAATTTATCTTCCATGGGAACACTACTCATGTGTAGCTCACTCTGTCAACAGCCATACACTTAACAGTGTGCTGCTGCTCTTCTCAGCCACTCACTTGACAGGGTAGACGCAGAAAGAGGTGTGATGGCAAGAGGAAAGCAAGACCTCGCGCTCGCAGAACAGTACTTGCGACATTTGGAAAGTTGTTCTGAAAAGTCTGTAACACCTTTCGCATGGAGTGAGTAGCCATGTCACTCGCTCCATGCGAGAATGGCTGTTGAAATGGAGTATATTAATTTCTCAGTCATAAAACCATATTCAACAACATACAAACTAAATAAATTAAAAACATAAAAAATACGCAATACATAATATTATAACATCACACCAATGCTGACAATGTCATTAATGCCGTAGCAAGCAGTTAAACAGCATCCCTTGTCATCCTTCATAAAGTGATTTCAAAAGTGATAAATAAAAATAGGCAGTTTAGCCATGGATTGCCTGTTAATCGTTTTGGCATTTTTGCTCCAATGTGCCGTGCATTTCTTCCAGAGTAGGATTTGCATTTGCATGTTAATGAAGGTTAAGGGCAGAAGCCACTAATTACAATCCAGCAAAGTTCTGCCTAATGGTCCACTAAAGACACAGCATAGTTCCCATAATTCCATTATGCAAATAGCACCAAGGGTTGGAAGCCCACAACCTGGGCAGACCTTAAAGGGACCCCATGTCTGGCATCTGCCAAATGAATACACACTCTCGAAACTGAATTACTTTGGCTCGGCGGGGAAGCAGGAATTCACTTTAATTCGCAATACTGAGTAAACATTTAAGCTTTGTGCTTAAAATAACAAAAAATAAAACCTATCTTAGACAACTTTAATGTCAGTAAAAACACTACAAAATTAATTGTACACTAAACTCCTTAGCTGACTAATAGTAAATATTTGTTAAAAGGAATGGAAGGAAACAACGGACGGACAGACTTATCTCTTTATTTGTTTGTTTGTTTGGTTGGATGGTTATATTCAATTAATTTAGTTTTATACACATCCACCTCTCAAAGGTCTGGACAGCTACTATGAAAGCCAAATAAAAATAATTAAGAACCTTCCTCCTCTCAAACACTGAGGAACATATGGCTCAAGTTCTGAAGTAGCTTCAGAGACATAATGTAGGATGGCATTGCCAGGGACTAGTGGATGCCATGGCATGACAGTCACTAAGCTAAGTCCATAACCCCGCACATCTGCCTCCAAGAGAGAAATCTTTCATCTGAACAAGTCCATATGGCCAATTATGAGAGACATCCAGGGAGAATATTTGGCTTTATTATTTTTGTTGCCTTTTAACTGCCAAGGGAACAGGTCTGCATAAAATATGTTTAGGGTTGGAAAGTCATGACAGTTTAAGGGTGTTTTATAGCTTAGGTGGAGGGGGAAAGTTGTAGGAGTCCTAGATCTACCCTTGCGATGGAGAAAAGCAGGATTTTCTGGCCATACTTCTTTTCAAAAATCGGAATAAATAAATAAACAGAATAATGTAAGTACAGTCAAATTTGATCGCTTCAAGGCTTTAGACAGCAGTCTCTTATATTCATAACCTTGCTTGCAAAGCTGGGTGAACAGAGGACTCAACCCTGAAGCTAATATTCTCTCTTCTTTGTTTCCACAAAAAACAAACATCTGACCTAGCACTACTGCTGTCTGTTGTGCTCTCATGCATGATTTTCAATGTTTTACAGTCTCAAACTAGGATGGTTATTCATTCATAACAAGGATATGAATGTGCCGTTGAGCAAACATAAAATTTTGCAATAGCAGTGGGTTATTGAAAATGATGTAATACTTCCTAAGGACTTGCAAGTCGTCCCTGGCCCAAAATGCAATAGCACTGTATCGAAAGGAAAGTCGAGTGCGTGATATTTTAGCTATAATAATTTAGATGATCCTCTTGCATGTTACATTGTGTTACAACTCCATATAGTCACAAGTTTTATTGAATACTCAAGTGCAAAGTCCTAAATGCTTAAAATGTGTTTTTATTCTGGATTATTGTTTGGTTATCAGAAATATATATATATATATATATTTTTTTACACAAAAGAGTGAAAAACAGCCTGAGCCTAAGTGCTTATTTTCTCTCTTTTGACCAGCCGACAAGTGCTGGCCTTCAGGAACAGATGCTTTCGCTTCCTTATAGGTATTAATAAATGAAGTATTCTCATAAAACTTAATAGCAATGTTTTTCCACTGGCAGACATCTAAAGCAGTGTCCCTTTGTCAATGGTATCAGTGAATGTGTATGGACTGGAGAAAATAGCCTACGCTGATGTCGATAGAATTAATTAGCAATAAAAAAATAATATAAAATTCATTGGGATATCACAGCCCGTCCCTTCAGGTTAAGCAGTCGCACAATTAAACCACAGATGCTCTAATAAAATAACATAACCTTGATTATCTCAAGGAATACACACTTTGGGGTGAAAATACCGTGTCTATTGCAAATCACAGAAATGATAAATCCAAGGAGTGACGAGCGTAACACAAGGCAAGTATTGTATTGGAGTCTATAATGCAAAAGTGAAACCCACAGGGCATATTTGTATTTGGGCTCAAACAGTCCATCGCTAAGTAGCTTTTTACCTTGCAATTTAAAAGCAAAACATGTAACCTCCTAGGAATTCCCTTGGAAACAAATTGAGAATAACAAATGTTTTATCCAAGTGATCTTGAACAAACCTCACAGAGTATGCATTTCACATTGTTCAAGGGCAATGTGTTTGAAACAATAAAGGTTCTTGTGTCATTGTAAACGACTGTGTGGCGCTGTCACATTAAAGGCGGCAAATGAAAAAGCAGGAGAAAGAGGGAAATGGCTCACCTCCCTCCCCTCTCGTCTGTAGTCTAACCACACATACTGTAGGTCTCAACTTGTTAAACCTGATATGTGATGCTGGTTGAATAGCAATGTGCTTACTCTCAGATGCTGTTGCTTGGTGCAATTCCGTGGAGTCATTCTCTATTAGAGTTGAGATGAAGAGGACTTGTCCTCTCTGACATTGACTCAGTTGCCATTATCATAGCTGATGTCCATGCTAACAGTTCTCTCTTAGCCATAACGTTTTTAATTTTTATTTTATTTTTTTGCTGTTATTCTTTAATATTTAGGTAATCCATCACTTCCATTCATTTGTTGACTATGTTTGCGCTTAAAAAGTTGTATTGCTGTGTGCAGTGTAAAGGCGCCCATGCTATATCTATATCTAAGATTATTTTGCATGCATTCGGAGTCACGATTTGGAGAGCATGCTTATACAGAGATGCTGGGAAAATATGTTGATTGATCTCAATGGAGTGATGTAAATGACATCAGCATGTGTGTTCAATAGCATAAAAATGAAGTTATGATTGATTCTTTAGATGAGATCTGCCTAGGGTCCATTAAACCACAGATCTGATTAGTGCATCTGTAAAATAGCCCATCAACAGAATGCAAAAACACTTACATTCAGCCTTTTTTAAACACCACTTTAACCTATACATAAAGCATTATTTAACCTTGTTAACTCTTTTCCCACCATTGAGCAATTTCCGTATGTCTTTGTTTTCACTGTTATATGGTGGTGGTGGTGGTGGTGGGGGGGTATTATACATCTTCTGAATTTGTACTTAATCTCTTGATCAAACCACAGGAAAAGAAGAAGAAACAAACGATAGCATGTAAGCAGATGCATATGTAAAATAATGTAATTTACATTAAACAGCATAACAAGTCTAACCAGTGCAAACTAAAGGACTGTTCCAGCTTTGGGGGATGTAGATGGACTCAATCTGCTCCATCTATATTTTGATCATCATTCTGAATTCAAACTTGACGTAGTCTACAACAAAAACGTGATTTCCTCAGGTTTTTTGCTCAAGATGTTGACTTGTAAAAAAATAATATATATATATATATATATATCTTGCACTATGGAAAATCTCTAAAGTATATATATATATATATATATATATATATATATATATATATATATATATATATATATATATATATATATATATATATATATATATATATATATATATATATACTTTAGAGATTTTCCATAGTGCAAGAGAACAGACAATCTTTGTATGAACAAAATTTAAATCTTTGAAATATTTTAGCACATTCCCTAAAAGCTAATAAATGTATGCAGCAAATCAAATAATGCAAGGTATTACTTTCAAAAGACAGGGTATAGCAGGCTACACACCAGTGGTAATTCAGCAGTTCTTTCATTTGTGCAGTTGGAAATGAATCAGTGAAGAGTCGGTTATCGCGTGATAAGTTTAGCTGTAAAGAGATTAAGAGCTCTAGGCAGAGACGGAAGGCTGAATTAAATCCGCGTTAAACAACCTCTTGTGCGACTTCAGCGCTTATACAAATTCCTTGCTTTCCACCTTTTGTGTGCCTTCTGCTTTCAGGCCTCGGAAGAAGATACTACTTGCATGGAGTTAAATTCTACACAACGCTTGATGCCTTCTTTTGTCAGGGCCTTCTGCACAGCACTTTAACGCATTGTGTTGACGGTGCCAGTGAATCTTCTGACACCAGGTGCTGCTGGAGCTAACAGGACTCCCACTAAAGATGAAATGGACTTTTATTAGTGGCCTCCATGTGGCCGAGTCCAGAAGGAAACCTGTTAAATGTGAGCTAGGTCAAATCTCTCAGTGTCCTTTGTAATACTTTAACCCTTTAAAATTGGGTTCTAATCTGGGCTCATCCAAAGCACTTTCATAGCTCTGTCGAAGAGGTGGAGGGTAGCAACTTTTACACCATCCCAACACTTTAAGCCCCTCCCCAAAAGGATGGCTTAATGGTGTCAGCGTGGGGGACGAGGTCTCGACTCTTGTAACAGAGCAGAATCTTAGTCCCATCATCCTTGCTGTGTGCTGTAATTGCAGGAATGGTGTCAGCACTCAGCAAGGGAAAAGAAAGGGGAGGGAGATGGGGAAGGGAGGGACGGGGGCAGGGGTTGTAAAGAAAGAGAGTGAAACGAGAGGCTCAGCTTCAATCCACTTGACCGAGCAGGTCAACGGAAATAAATGACTTTCCCCTGACCAAGGCTGGAGCTCTCTCATCCGCTGTGTCACTACTGCCATATCCCTCCATCAAGGACAGGGGGGCTCACTTGACTGCAGTCAGACAAAGATAAAAAAGTGAAGCACTCAAAACACTGATTAAGTCTCCTCACTAGACAACTTCCCCATCAGACAGAAGTCATCGAGAGGTTTTGTTACACATGGCGATGGCTGCATTATAAGTCATATAATGTGTGTTTTGTTTGTGTGTGTGTTGTTTGCAAGTGGATTCTAAAAGGGCTGCCACATGCTGTGTTCCACTCTGGAACTAAATGGATTTTTTTTTTTTTTTTGCAAATTTGAGAAAAGTAACTCATTTCCGACTGATCGTCTTAATCCATCGACAAATGGCAACAACTCCATCGCAGAAGGTGAAATAATGTGCAGGCAAGTAAACGTGCAGATCCTTCTGCACATCTGGAGATGTAAGTGGTGTGAAATGTGTGAATACTGAGCAGATTTTTATCTTGTGTGCACCTTGTTCACACCACACTGGAGGGAATCTCTCCAGTTCCCACCTGAAAAGACCCTGGCAGGAGCAGGCGTGCCAAGTGGCACAACAGATGGCCCTCTGCTCACCATCATTTCCTCTCACACAATGCTTCGGGAGCACAGAGAACCTGCTGGGAGAGGAATCAGCACCCTTCATCTTTCTGACCAATTGAATGAAACCTAGAAGCCACTCCGTAAATCCTCATTACTTTATCAAAGTCTCCTTGTCGCTTCACGAGAGTGGAAAGACAAAGACTATTGTGTACCTGCTGCAGATACGCATTGCATTTCCTGACTTGTTATCCATTTTGCGGTCCTGCTGCCAGGAAAGCTGATGCTGCTTCCATTTGGAGTGTTTTGCCCTCAATGCTCTGGCTGCCACATATATGGGCTGCCCATGTACCAGATGGAACAGCTTTTTACTTGCACACCTAATCTCCATTGTTTTTCCCTCAAGCAAGCAGAGCTTGACTCATTTTCATATATCATATATCAGTTTCTTGAAATGACCAAAGGGATAAGTTGACCCTAAAACAAAACTTCTGTCCCCATATTTACATACTCATGTCATTCTAAACATGCACTTTTATTTATTTATTTATTTATTTATTTATTTATTTATTTATTTATTTATTTATTTATTTATTTATTTATTTATTTATTTTTGCGCGTGTGTGTCTCAATCCATACAAGTAAATGGGGTTCAGTGTTCTTTGGATCCCAATGTTATTCACAATATATTTTGTTTTCTACAGAAGAAAAAAGAAAAAAAAAAGCATAAAGAAAAAGAAAACAGTCAGTTTATATGATAGCGAGTAAATCAGAATTTTTGTTTGGCTCTATAATTTTTAAAATGAAGGCTTTGCATAAAGGTCTTGTTCAAACCAAGGAAGCTAACTATGTTTTAATAAGAATTATAATTATATCAGAATAGGGGCATTTTAAAGGGATAGTTCACCTAAAAATGAAAATGTGATGTTTATCTGCTTACACAAATGTCTTAAGACACGAACCGACCACGGATGCACTATCCGTGGTCGGTTCGTGTCTTAAGACATTTGTGTGTCGTCACAGGCAGCAGGCAGAGTTTTTGTGCATGTTGTCTAAGCATGTTTATTTTTTACTCTCATAGAGTTGTTATCTCTTCACATGCATTATGACTGGCAGACAGCAACGGTTGAAGTTTTAAAAAAAATTCTTAATTTGTGTTCTACTGAAGAAACAAAGACACCTACACGTTGGATTCACTGGGGTAAGCATGTGATCAACATCAAATTTTCACTTTTGGGCGAACTATCCCTTTAAACTACATAATGATAAAGAAAATCATGCATTATCATGTAATTGTGTGAACTGGCCTCAACTCCAAACAAAATTTTGGATTTATTATCTCAGAGGCATTACTGGGATAATCTGCCTTCTTCAATCATATGAATTAACTGTTGTTTGGTGTCCCGTGTCTTTGCAAGCATCTTTTCCATTATATCTCATTGGATACACCACAGGTCTGTGCCAAGTGGTCAGACTTCCTCCCAGATGGCGGTCATCTGCTTGCAGTATTCTCATTCATCTGTTGTGGTGCATCCTGTGGGTCTTTTGAAGCTAAGAGTAACCAAGTGAATGGTGGCAGTGGATATGCATATGCTGTTTCATGTCTCATAATTTATGTATTGCAGAAACCAGCAGGAAAATCATATTAACATATCTTATTGGTTTTTACTGAATCTAGGATAGAGTATGTTAAATTAAGAGTGTCAATCAATTACGTTTTACTTGAATTAATTACATGATGTGCTGTTTAACTGGAATTAATATCAATGTTTAATGAGAAAAGTCACCCAACAAAGATACATTAAAGACATTGCATTATGGTTGCGGAAAAAAAAGATTGAAGATGCCTCACATAAAGTGGCTTCAACCTCTTAACACTAATTACAAAACACAATACAAAACGTACCGGTAACACATGTAATCCTCGTTCCCTAAAGAAGGAAATGGAGGCGTATGTCGAACGTGACCAACTGAAAGGGAACTATCTATTCAGTGGAGTTGTTAGTCTGTTACATAGTGGCCAAAATAAAATAAAAAAATAATTATATATATATATATATATATATATATATATATATATATATATATATATATATATATATATATATATATATATATATATATATATATATATATATATATATATAATGCATGTAGACATTAATATATTTTTGGCTTTTCTCTGTTTTTGATTGATTCACAATACTAATAGCAATATTATTATTTTATTTTTTTTGGTGAACTAAACCTTCCTTTATGTTTTTTTAAAAATTATTTTTATTTTTATGGATTCTATGAATCACAGCTGTGGTTGCTATAGGCAATATGTAAGGAATAACCCAAGGCTAGCTGTGCATTAAACAATTTTACAATTTTAAATCCACAGATATGTATAATAAAATATATAATAATAAATAAAGGGCTATATAATAAAACATTATCAAATAAAATGTTGCCCTTAGCCAAATCGGTTTAATCTGAAACAAGTAATAGATTAATAAATGGAAAGATTGCCCAATTGGTATCCTCAAAATGAATTATACCTCATGTTTAAAAACTATCAGCTGCAAATTTGCTGAAAGATTGGGCGAGATGAAGTTGTTCTCGGCAGGAACATGGAGCTCACATCTCCAAAAACATTGAAGCAAATGTTCAAATAGGTGCCATATTTATAAATATACAGCATATTTGAAGTTTAAACAACTTCATTCTCGCCAAAAAAAAAAAAAAAAAAAAAAATAGTGTTTGTAAAATGAGGGTGCGCTTGTCTGCCATGGCATTGGCTGTGAGAAATGCTGCAAGCCAAGCAGATTGCTTGATACTAGTAGAATATTGCATAGCTGAAGAGACCTCTCAGCCAATCAGATTCAAGGACCATAACTAACCTTTGTACAAATATATTTTGTACAAGATATGCTACATATTAATTTAAGGTTGTTTAAATCATTAAGACAAATGTAATGAAGTGAATTTTGATGTCCTGATGACATGTGTGCTCATTTCCCTTTAATTAAGCTTTTTTATATAAATCTGAGGTCTGTTCTGTGGAGAATTATAAATCTAAGAAGGCTCTTAAGTGTCCTCTCTCACCTGAAATAAATGTGTCAGACAGCACTCTCAATCACACTGTGAAACGATGTGGGATGATTACTGTTGTATTATTTATATATTTAGGTTTTATACTATTATATTTGTTTATCTCAAGAGGTAAGTGTGAGAAGAGACAGAAAGGGGGAAGCCAGAGCTTAACAAAAAGTATACAAAAAACAGTCGGAAACTTTCTGTCATGGTTGAGAGGGGGGGCAACTGAGCGAGAGCGAGCGAGTGAGAGAAACAGAGAGAGTGTAAGAAGAAAGAAATTCACTCGTTCTTTGCTTGGTGTATAAAAGCCTCAGAGCTCACTGCCCTCCACTGTTTAGATTTAGGATTTCTGCACAGCCCCAGTAAAGCGCTTTAGGGCTCTTTTCCCTCTGTCGACAAACCCATGTTTCTAGGTCAACCCCTCCCTCTTCTAAAATGTTTTATGAGCCTGCATTAAATGTACATGTCCTTGTCTTATTTCATCTGGGAAAAGAGAGAATGCAGCCACGGCAGTGTAGTTAGTTCCTCTGTCTGTCTGTAGAGGGCACATAAGGATGGAGAATGAGTCTGAAAACTTTATAATCTGCTCAGTAACTTCTCACAAGTTTTGATGAAGATCAGAACAACTGCAGCTCTCATAACAGATCAACACAGAATACCAGGATATATGTATTTGAATGTGTGTGTGTGTGTGTGTGTGTGTGTGTGTTTGTGTTTTTCAGACTAAATTGTTATATTTCTTTTGTCCAACATCCATAGTTATGTTTGTTATTTAATTTGTTTAGAAGTTTATGGAAATAATGTTTTTTTTTTTAATATTTTCAATAAAACAGAAAGCTTTTCATACTCCAACATACCTATCCACAAACTCATACATATTAATAAGACTTTCAAAACCCCTCGGCTATATGGCATATAGTCTTTGCATAGCTTTGAATTCAAGCTCTTTCAGAACCCATTCAACAGCATACTGAGAATGATTCACTGATAATATTTACCTTAAGGTGGTTCACTCCCTCAAGCCTTGTTTGTTCCTTCAAGTCTCTGCTTTGTGTGCCTACTCATGAAATAAAAACGCATTATTATTTATATTTATTTTTTTCAAGTGTCTGGCAGGCACAAACCCAATGCAGTGTGCTATGCCCATCAATAAAATACAAATAAAATTAAAGCTGCAAGCAGCATTTAGCGGGGTTCAAGCGTTTAAGGCCTTTTAAGCACATAGGCATTAAAGACATTAAGTTTTATTTAGCAAGATTATAAACACTGAAATAATAGATGGAAAAGTCCATTTACAGCCAATATAGGCAATTTACCATAAAAAATACATGGTTTTTATAGCTTTTTAACAGTTATAGCGCCACCTATAGTCCGATCTCTTTAAAACTTTTCATGCTTCATCAGCATGTCATGCTACATATACCCAACAATTTTCGTGAATTTTTGAGCTTCCCTTTTGAGTTAGCGCCAACTAGTGGCCGATTTCTTTCAAAAATCTTACAGACCTCTAGGACCATGAGTCAAACATGCCAACCAAGTTTCGTTCCGATCGGCCTCTGTTAACCTTGTCTAATAGGTGCTCAAATTTCATTGGCCGATGGCGGCCATGTTTTTTGAGATATGCCAATGTCTGCATACCAATTTTCAGGTTAATTGGACTAGCGATCGCGTGGTTATAGCCCTTTTCATGTTTTTTTCACATTATAGCGCCACCAAGTGGCCAATCGTCGCAATATTTTTATCGTGACCTCAAATTGAGCCGATATACATGTGTACCAAGTTTGGCGACGATATCTCATTTCCTTCTTGAGTTATAGCCTTTTTAGTAAAATAGGCTCCGCCCTGAACGTCCATTTTGAAGCCAATTAGCAAAAATGAATTGAAATTTCAACTTTTTTTCGATAACTATTGATAAACAGAGACCAGAGAACATTTTGACACTGGTTTGGTTCCGATCGGTCAAAAAACCAGGGACTAGTTTGCAAAAGTAGGTTTTTAACATAATTGTGAATATTTAATTAATGATTTGATTGACAGCAATGGTTCTAGAGGCAAATTTGTTCAGCATGAGGAGATCTATCATATGATATGCATATTTTGTGGATGCGTGAAAAAACACGTGATTTCAGAGCCATAAAACTCGTTAGCGCCAACTAGTGGCCGATTTCTTTCAAAATTCTTACAGACCTCTAGGACCATGAGTTAAACATGCCCATCAAGTTTCGTTCCGATCGGCCTCTGTTAACCCCATCTAATAGGTGCTCAAATTTCATTGGCCGATGGCGGCCATGTTTTTTTAGATACGCCAATGTCCTCATAGACGTACATGGGGCCTTGGACCAAGACACTGCATACCAATTTTCAGGTCAATCGGACTAGCGGTCGCGTGGTTACAGCCCTTTTCATGTTTTTTTCGCATTATAGCGCCACCAAGTGGCCAATCATCGCGATTTTTTTATCGTGACCTCAAATTGAGCCGATATACATGTGTACCAAGTTTGGTGACGATATCTCATTTCCTTCTTGAGTTATAGCCTTTTTAGTAAAATAGGCTCCGCCCTGAACGCCCATTTTGAAGCCAATTAGCATAAATTAATCGAAATTTCAACTTTTTTTTGATAACTATTGATAAACAGACACCAGAGAACATTTTGACACTGGTTTGGTTCCGATCGGTCAAAAAACCAGGGACTAGTTTGCAAAAGTAGGTTTTCAATAAAATTCAAAATGGCGGAAAAATTTGCATACTGGAAATAAAATCTGAGATATACATTTTGTTCGCCAAGGACTCAGCTTTCCAATGATATATGACACTTGAGTGTGGACCAAACGGTTTAGGAGTTATAAGCCTTTTCTCGCAATTGATTGCTATAGCGCCACCTATGGGCCAATTGGGGTCATAGCTTCTCAGGGTCTCCCCAACATGAGTACTACCATCTGACAAAGTTTCAAATTTCCAGCTCTTACGGTTTGGTCTGCACGATGCGTTTTAGCGGAGAATAATAATAATAATAATAATAATAAAAATCAGTACAATTACAATAGGGTTTCAGCACTTCGTGCTTGAACCCCTAATTAAAGACATTAAGTTTTATTTAGCAAGATTTTAAACACTGAAATAATAGATGGAAACGTCCATTTACAGCCAATATAGGCAATTTACCATAAAAAATGCATGGTTTTTATAGCTTTTTAACAGTTATAGCGCCACCTATAGTCCGATCTCTTTAAAACTTTTCATGCTTCATCAGCATGTCATGCTACATATACCCAACAATTTTCGTGATTTTTTGAGCTTCCCTTTTGAGTTAGCGCCAACTAGTGGCCGATTTCTTTCAAAAATCTTACAGACCTCTAGGACCATGAGTCAAACATGCCCACCAAGTTTCGTTCCGATCGGCCTCTGTTAACCTTGTCTAACAGGTGCTCAAATTTCATTGGCCGATGGCGGCCATGTTTTTTGAGATACGCCAATGTCTGCTTACCAATTTTCAGGTTAATTAAACTAGCGATCGGGTGGTTATAGCCCTTTTCATGTTTTTTTCACATTATAGCGCCACCAAGTGGCCAATCGTCGCAATATTTTTATCGTGACCTCAAATTGAGCCGATATACATGTGTACCAAGTTTGGTGACGATATCTCATTTCTTTCTTGAGTTATAGCCTTTTTAGTAAAATAGGCTCCGCCCTGAACGTCCATTTTGAAGCCAATTAGCAAAACTGAATTGAAATTTCAACTTTTTTTCGATAACTATTGATAAACAGAGACCAGAGAACATTTTGACACTGGTTTGGTTCCGATCGGTCAAAAAACCAGGGACTAGTTTGCAAAAGTAGGTTTTTAACATAATTGTGAATATTTAATTAATGATTTGATTGACAGCAATGATTCCAGAGGCAAATTTGTTCAGCATGAGGAGATCTATCATATGATATGCATATTTTGTGGATGCGTGAAAAAACACGTGATTTCAGAGCCATAAAACTCGTTAGCGCCAACTAGTGGCCGATTTCTTTCAAAATTCTTACAGACCTCTAGGACCATGAGTCAAACATGCCCATCAAGTTTCGTTCCGATAGGCCTCTGTTAACCCCATCTAATAGGTGCTCAAATTTCATTGGCCGATGGCGGCCATGTTTTTTGAGATACGCCAATGTCCTCATAGACGTACATGGGGCCTTGGACCAAGACACTGCATACCAATTTTCAGGTCAATCGGACTAGCGGTCGCGTGGTTAGAGCCCTTTTCATGTTTTTTTCACATTATAGCGCCACCAAGTGGCCAATCATCGCGATTTTTTTATCGTGACCTCAAATTGAGCCGATATACATGTGTACCAAGTTTGGTGACGATATCTCATTTCCTTCTTGAGTTATAGCCTTTTTAGTAAAATAGGCTCCGCCCTGAACGTCCATTTTGAAGCCAATTAGCATAAATGAATCGAAATTTCAACTTTTTTTTGATAACTATTGATAAACAGAGACCAGAGAACATTTTGACACTGGTTTGGTTCCGATCGGTCAAAAAACCAGGGACTAGTTTGCAAAAGTAGGTTTTCAATAAAATTCAAAATGGCGGAAAAATTTGCATACTGGAAATAAAATCTGAGATATACATTTTGTTCGCCAAGGACTCAGCTTTCCAATGATATATGACACTTGAGTGTGGACCAAACGGTTTAGGAGTTATGAGCCTTTTCTCGCAATTGATTGCTATAGCGCCACCTATGGGCCAATTGGGGTCATAGCTTCTCAGGGTCTCCCCAACATGAGTACTACCATCTGACAAAGTTTCAAATTTCCAGCTCTTACGGTTTGGTCTGCACGATGCGTTTTAGCGGAGAATAATAATAATAATAATAATTAAAGCTGCAAGCAGCATTTAGCGGGGTTCAAGCCTTTAAGGCCTTTAAAGCACATAGGCATTAAAGACATTAAGTTTTATTTAGCAATATTTTAAACACTAAAATAAAAATTCAAAAGTCCATTTACAGCCAAAATAGGCAATTTACCATAGGAAATGCATGGTTTTTAAAGCTTTTTAACAGTTATAGCGCCACCTATAGTCCGATCTCTTTAAAACATTGCATGCTTCATCAGCATGTTATGCCACATGTACCCAACGATTTTCGTGAAGTTTTGAGTTTCCCCTTAGGATTTATAGGCATTTGAGTGTATTTTGCCACACCTCTTTTTTAAATGGCCCTGTTATAGCCATCCAAATTTAAAAGTTCAACTTTTTTTTGATAGTTATTGATCTAAAGAGTCCAGACAACTGTCCTAGACTTGTTTGGTTCTGATCGGGCAAAAAAACAGGGTCAAGTTCACAAAAGTAGGTTTTTAACATAATTACGAATATTTAATTAACGATTTGATTGACAGCAATGGCCCTAGAGGCAAAGTTGTTCAACATGAGGAGATCTATCATATAATATGCATATTTTGCGGATGTATGCAACACCACGTGATTACAGAGCCATAAACATAATAGGTGCTCAAATTTCATTGGGCTATGGCGGCCATGTTTTTTGAGATACGCCAATGTCCTCATAGACATACATGGTACCTTGGGCCACGACACCGCATACCAATTTTCAAGTCAATCGGACTAGCGGTCATGTGGTTATAGCTATTTTCATGTTTTTTTCACATTATAGCGCCACCAAGTGGTCAATCGTCGCGATTTTTTTATCGAGACCAGAGAATTAGCCCATACACACATTTACCAAGTTTGGTGAAGATATCTAATTTCATTTTAGAGTTATAGTCTTTTTAGTAAAATAGGCTCCGCCCTGAGCGTCCATTTTGATCCCCTTATCTTCCGTGAATCGAAATTTCCACTTTTTCTCAATGAATGTTCATATACAGACTACAGACAACATTTTGGCACTGGTTTGGTTCCAATCGGTCAAAAAACCAGGGACTAGTTCGTAAAAGTAGGTTTTCAACAAAATTCAAAATGGCGGAAAATTTTTAATGACGGAAATGAAATCGGAGATATACGTTTTGTTCGCCAAGGTCTCAGCTTTCCAATGATATAAGACACTTGAGTGTGGACCAAACGGTTTAGGAGTTATGAGCCATTTTGCGCAATTGATTGCTATAGCGCCACCTATGGGCCAATCTGGCTCATAATTTGATAACCTTTCCTCGATTTTTGTACTACCTATTGACAAAGTTTCAAGTTTCCAGCTCTTACGGTTTGGTCTGCACGATGCGTTTTTCGGCTGAATAATAATAATAATAATAAAAATCAGTACAAATACAATAGGTGTTCAGCACTTCGTGCTTGAACCCCTAATTAAAGCTGCAAGCAGCATTTAGCGGGGTTCAAGCCTTTAAGGCCTTTTAAGCACATAGGCATTAAAGACATTAAGTTTTATTTAGCAAGCTTTTAAACACTAAAATAATAGATGGAAAAGTCCATTTACAGCCAATATGGGCAATTTACCATAGGAAATGCATGGTTTTTAAAGCTTTTTAACACTTATAGCGCCACCTATACTCCGATCTTTGTAAAACGTTGCATGCTTCATTAGCATGGTATGCCACACATACCCAACAATTTTCGTGAAGTTTTGAGTATTCCCTTAGGATTTATAGGCTTTTGAGTATATTTTGCCACGCCTCTTTTCTAATTGGCCCTGTTATAGCCTTTCAAATGCAAAAGTTCAACTTTTTTTCAATGAATATTTATCTAGAGAGTCTATAGAATTGTACTAGACTGGTTTTGTTCCGGTCGGGCAAAAAACCAGGGACTAGTTCGCAAAAGTAGGTTTTTAACATAATTGCAAATATTTAATTAACGATTTGATTGACAGCAATGGTTCTAGAGGCAAAGTTGTTCAGCATGAGGAGATCTATCAAATGATATGCATATTTTGCCGATGTGTGCAACACCACGTGATTACAGAGCCATAAAACTCGTTAGCGCCAACTAGTGGCCGATTTCTTTCAAAATTCTTACAGACCTCTAGGACCATGAGTCAAACATGCCCACCGAGTTTCGTTCCGATCGGCCTCCGATAACCTTGTCTAATAGGTGCTCAAACTTCATTGGCCGATGGCGGCCATGTTTTTTGAGATACGCCAATATCCTCAGAGACATACATGCTACCTTGGGCCAAGACACTGGATACCAATTTTCAGGTAAATCGGAGTAGCAGTCGCATGGTTATAGCTATTTGCAGGTTTTTTTCACATTATTTTTTTATCGTGACCTCAAATTGACCCCATACACATGTGTACCAAGTTTGGTGAAGATATCTCATTTCATTATTGAGTTATAGTCTTTTTAGTAAAATAGGCTCCGCCCTGAGCGTCCATTTTGAATCCCCTTATCTTCCGTGAATCGAAATTTCAACTTTTTTTCAATGAATATTGATTTTCAGACTACAGAAAACATTTTGGCACTGGTTTGGTTCCGATTGGTCAAAAAACCAGGGACTAGTTCGCAAAAGTAGTTTTTCGACAAAATTCAAAATGGCGGAAAATTTTTCCAGACGGAAATAAAATCGGAGATATACGTTTTGTTCGCCATGGTCTCAGCTTTCCAATGATATAAGGCACTTGAGTGTGGACTAAACCGTTTAGGAGTTATGAGCCATTTCGCGCTTTTGATTGCTGTAGCGCCCCCTATTGGCCAATCGGGGTCATAATTTGATAAGCTCTCCTCGATTTTTGGGCTACCATGTGGCAAAGTGTCAAGTCTCTAGCCCTTACGGTTTGGTCTGCACGATGCGTTTTAGGGGAGAATAATAATAATAATAAAAACCCTAACAATTACAATAGTGTTTCAGCACTTCGTGCTTGAACCCCTAATAATAAAAATCAGTACAATTACAATAGGGTTTCAGCACTTCGTGCTTGAACCCCTAATAAAATAAAAAGGTAAGAGAAAAAAAAAATATTTTTCTGAATGAATAGTATAGAGCATAACCCACCTTTTATTAACATATAAGCATTGAGTCATATTTTGTTTTTAAACACAACTGGATGAAAAAAATAAGTCATCATTAAATCAAAACTGACTTAATTGACTGAACATAATTTGTATGGCATATTGAAGTATTTATCATAAATGATTTATCCTTGCAAATCAATAAATCACATTTAAATAACTTTCTCCTTCCTCTTGCAATGACATTCCTTGTTTACTGGACTAGGGGTGGGACTATAAGGTTAACGCTATTACTACTCTTACCGATACTGCTTATCGATCCGGTACTTTAACGGTATTCTTATTGGTTCTTTTTGCTTTGACTTTATTAAAATAAAATGAAAATTTAAGAAAATTATTAACATTGCTTTATAATCTGAACAGTTAAAATATCTATAGCAAAATAAACAGCAATGTTTTTTAAAAAAAATGAATATAAAACATCTATCACCAGTGCATTTTTACAGACATTTTTATTTATTTATAGATGCATACGATAAGAACAAGAAACAAAGAACAAACAAATGGTCAAATAAATACAGTAAATATACAATAAAACAAAGATATAAATAAAATAAAGGTGCTTTAATTTCAGGAAGGTCTACTAACATTACTGTTTGAGTAACCTACAAAAGACATCTAAATCAAATATAAAATAACACTGCATAGTTTTCCCTGTTATAAAAAAAAAGAAAAAAAAAAGATTAATGCTTTTTATTCTACTAGCTGTGAGTATCTTTCTCTTCGCCTTTTGTTTGATTCACATTAATGACACAATCATAAGGGTTTATTAGACGCTGCCCCTTTAAGAACGAATGCAGATCTTATAATGTACATAATATTTTCTGCCAACTATTAATGCCCATTTTAGACATAAATTGTGTTTAAATGAATACTCCCCAAGCGGTCATTTTGACATAGGCTATTTGATGTGTGTATTTGATGGTGTAAACGCAAAGGTGCAAAGCCTAAAGTAGTCTATGTGCGAGTTTCAAAGCGCACATGCATAAGCCTCCTTGGAGTGGGGAACTCTTGCGTGGATTATTGTGCTTTTAATAGCTCTATCTATGTATTAACAAATGCATTCCACAATTTAGCAACAGTAATAAATTGTGTGCAGACAATAATCAAACTCCCACTCCTGCTAGGAAAAAGCCCAGAGAACACAAACCTGGCCAGCAGATACGTGAGGTCTTGTCATGACAAAAGAGCCTCCAGCAGGACAGAGCTACCAAATTTGTAATATTAGAAGATTGGACATTTTTATTGCTATGTTTATTTTCATGTAATATTTTATTTGTAGTATTATTTATTTTGTATACTGTTATGAATGCTTTGGCAATGTAAAAAATTCTTTCACCATGCCAAAAAAGCTATTTGAATCTGAAAAATCTGATTGATTCTGGCTAGGGATGCACGATATTATCGGCACTACATCTGAATCGGCCGATAAACGCTTAAAATATAAAAATCGGCATCGGTCGATATGAAAACATTATGCCGATATGCCTTGCCGATATGATAAGGTGTTGATATGCGCCTGCAATAACTCACGTGTGCAAGGAGTGCTACAGCGATAAGACCATGTTAGCACTGCAGTCATTCTTCAAGTGAAAACAAGACAATACATTGCATGTACAGTGATTTATATTGGCTGTTTTTAAATGCTGCCTTGAATTTCTGAATGCACAGAAGGACGTGACCGTCAGCAGCAGATTTGCCACGTTTTCACAACAAAACTAGCCCAAAACAAGCCCAATCGCGTCTCCCCCCTCTCTAGCGCGTGCTGCAGCCTCCACAGCAGCAGAAGCTCCTCCAGGTCCTAGTGCCCTCCAGCTAGACCGCTATATATACATGTAGTGGGTGCGCTGTTGTTACACTAATACAATGAAAAGTAGAATACACAAATAAATTGAAGTTACTTCTTGTTCTGAATAAACAAATCAGTAATGATGTCATAAATCACAAGCATGACACTTGTAAATTAAATACTTTTATATACAGTGTATTAATCTGTAAAAAAATTTTACGAAATGGATGATGAAAAATAATCCAAGGAGCTCTACAATAATTGTAGAATTAAAAGACAGCATCAATGGATGTCATGCCACCCCCACTTCATGTGCACAAACGTTAAATCCAAAAATACAATATTATGGTTACAGCTGCATCTGGGGTGAACAATTACTGACTTTATTATTGTTATTTTCAGAGCTTTTAATATACTCTTATCATAAAAAGAACTTTATTAACATTTATTTATCTTCAACAAGAATCCTTTTAGTAAGGATACCTCAGAAATCTGAAACCAGAATGAAAAAAAAATAGTTTTTGCTCAAAATGGTGTTGTTTCCAAACAAAGGGAAAAAATAAACATATATCGGCATCGGTATCGGCATCGGCCAAAACGAGCTGAAAAATATCGGCATATCGGATATCGGCAAAAATCCAATATCGTGCATCCCTAATTCTGGCATTAAATTTGGGGTTTAGGGGGAACCAATGCTTACCATTCTGAAGGGAAGGAAGTTGCGCAAGATGGAACGCTGCATTTTTAATAGTTTTACCTCATATCTATTTTTAACTCCTGGCAACCAAAATCAAAAATACAATTACATTAATATTACAGGCCTGAAGTGTAAACAGACTAAACTTTTGTTGGCCATCATTGTCACTCATTAACAGGGACTGTCATGTCGTGCCCGCGTGAGCGCTCTCTCTCTCTATATATATCATTGCTTAGAAATGGGTAGCAATATAGAATTCGCAATATTACGTCTATAAAGCAATTATAAATGGTACGTGTATTTTCTTCATTGCTCCAGTGTCGACAGCAGAACCGATAGCATCAGAGCTTATCGATACTGCGGTATTTCATAATTTAGCACCGGGGCTCATTTAATACTGGGTTTTGGTACCCATCCTTACCAGTCACTCATATGAAATCACACCAACGGTAAATAATAAAGAACCATTCATGACAAAATCAAATCTCGTCCTTCATTCAAGCTATTTTACATCACATTACAGAAGAAAAGACTATCGTGACTTCTGTTGCATTAGTCAAGCTATTGATGCTCAGCTAATCCATTTATATGATTATGATGCCCTATCACAGCATTTGAGGGACCTTTTAGGTTATCCTTTAATGTTATTGTCAACTTTAAAAACCTTTTAATTGGTTAACAGTAAAGGGTGGAATACACTACAAAGATTTTAAAGCACTATATGCATCATACACTTGTAATGACTTTGTAAATAGTTACAGAGGAAAAAACGGGCTTTATACACTAAATGACTAAGGATCATACACTACAAGACTTTCAGATCATTATGAACAGAACAAAGTCACACAAAAATGATTGCCTTGTTGCTGGGAGAAATGGGACAAATGAAATCAATGTGTTCTAAAAGAGGCTCAAAATATAAAATATTTTTGATATCCTCCGACTTAATTTTGTAGTCAAGACCACCCAATCCAAGACCAAGTCGAGACCAAGACTAATGTGTGTTGAGAGCAAGACAAGACCAAGACAATCAAAAAATGGTTAAGACCTCGAGTACTTTTTAGTCTCGAATACTATTCCGACAGTATAAAAATCAAACATTGAAGCTAAAAGAGTACTTGACCATCATCTCAAAACTGCAGAGTGGCTCTGACTTTTGACAAAAATATATTAATACTTTAATAGGTTGGTATATTAAAGCTACATCGTAATATAAACAACTACATTCTCGTAGTCCCGGTCGTAATATAAAAATGTGACAATATGTATTGATGGAAATAATAATATTTGTGATATATAGTTGTTGTATCCAAGGCTCAACTTGCTGTAGTAGGCCTATGTATAAGGAATAATTTATCCAAACACAAATTTTCAAATGTAGGCTACCACAAATGTAAATTCTGTCATCATGTATCTACTCACCATCATGTCGTTTTTCATTTAACTTCCAAACACAGATGAAGATTCTTGAAAGATTCTGGACAGATGAAGATTCTTGAAGATTTATGAAACCTGCGGGATTTCTGTTCATCCATTTTTAAAGTCCATTCCTCTCAAACGTAATAGATGACAAAAATGTCATTAAGGCATCGTACAAATATCCATTCGAGTTGTCTAATCCAAATATTCTGAAGTATTCAAGTCTTCTGATGAGACACAATGGCTTTATACGATGAATATATTTTAACACGACACACATAGGCTACTGCGTGATGCGCGAAAACAACATGAGAGGGAGTGAATGCAGAACTAAAGCTACACTGTGTGATACACTGCGCTACACTCATCTAGCGGTGAAAAGGTATATGACCATCCAGTGAATATTAGTTTCTGTTCCTCTCAATTCTGATTTCGTTTTAACTCCTACAATGGCCGATTTAGTTTCTAGATGGAGTAGCAACATGGCGACCAGCATTCATGTTGACAAGCTTTCTTGCAAATTAGAGCTGTGACGGACTGCACGCTCTGGTGGAATGGCGCTCTTCAAAGTGAGAGCACAAATATTATTTAAAGCGGCACTCCGTAGTGAAAGCGCAAACATTATTTAAATCACCAGATCACATTTCATTTTAGTAGTATGATTATTCAAAGCAATTTGGATTGTTCGGTCTCACATACTGCATTAATAGTGGGAGAGGCAGGGCATAGTGAGCATGGGGAGAGATACTTCCTGCATTGAAAGCTCGAGTAATGCATAAGAAAAAAAAGAAGAAAGTTTAAAGAGTTTCAGTGACATTACATTTATAATATTATTACATAGAATCATACAACAACTATAAATAAAGTTCATCTATCTATCTATCTATCTATCTATCTATCTATCTATCTATCTATCTATCTATCTATCTATCTATCTATCTATCTATCTATCTATCTATCTATCTATCTATCTATCTATCTATCTGTCTGTCTGTCTGTCTGTCTGTCTGTCTATCTTTGCATACCAGACTTGGAAGGATTTGCTTAAAGATTTTCAATGCAACAACTTAACTTTTATTCCTCATAAGACAGGGGAGAGGGGAGTGCGGAGAAAACCTTAACTCAGGCTTTTCCTTTCCTAGGAAGCTCCTTATGGCACCACGGTTATTTCTGGAAGGGAGAGGTTAGAAGAGATGTCAGGTTAGTAAGGGAGGTTCAGACTACTCCCATCTTCTGCTTAGGCCTCTATTCTCCAGCATATGGTGGGGTAAGATTAGTGATGGGACATCTGAAGCGAGACTCCGGAGCTTGTGTCGAGCAAAAAGGGGCGTTCCAGATGAAGCCCCGATTCGAGGCTTGTATCGTTTCCGTGAAAATCACGTGACGATGACAAACGAGGCCTCGTTTTCTGTTGAATACGTCATTGCTTCATTCTGAGTATCGCTTTCGGATAAAAGTGGTTCGAAACCTCGCGCCTCTTGTGGGGTTTGCAGTAGGCATTTGCATTGGTGTTGAGGTGTTGGTTGTATGTAGTAGCGATATCATTATATATCATAGCTTGTATTATATATTATATTACATTATACTTAGTTTAGTAGATTATTAGAGTAAATTATACATAGTTCAGTTGATTATTAGAGTAAATTAGCCTATATCTAGGTGTAATACCTATACTACGTAATTTTATATATATATATATATATATATATATATATATATATATATATATATATATATATATATATATATATAGCCTATATAAGTAGTAGTGTTATTATTATATATATTATTGCTATTATTATTATTAATAATATTAATATAAGACTAGACTGTATTAGGGAACTGTATTAGGGAAAGCTTTTCCCATTTGCTGTTCCAGAATTCCAGTCCCATAAGCACTGCACTATTGCACTCCCAATCAGCGCAACACTCACAATAATTTATTTACAATCATTCTGGGCATTCACTATCATCACTAACCTAAAGATCTACTGAATAGTTGAACACAAAGTTGTGTGTTTGTGTGAGTTGTGTGTGCATAGGTTAATACAAGCAGAGTAAAATACTTTATTAATACACAGGCAATAGAAAAAGGGTGTGCCCACACTATGACAGTTTGGTTGTTCAGGATGAGTAGATTTGTGTGCGATGCATTGCTTTGGACAGCAGGTGTCACTAGGGAGCACACTGTTTCATGAGGCTTCAGGTAAATGAACCTGTTGGTGAACCAATGGGCTGGAAAGCCTCAGTGGTTCAGGAAGCCTCATTTGGCCATCACTAGGTAAGATCACTCCACTGGATGGGCAGTATTCCCATACAGTACACAGCCTCTGCACACAGCCTCTGCACACAGCCTCTGCACACCTCTCACTGCGGCTGCTTAGCTCTCCTTTATGTGGCTGCTAATTGCCCAACAGCCTGCAGCTGAGGCTCCCTGTCAGAGGGAGAAATTGTGCACACCTGTGTTGACACTATCCCTGGTCCTGAACCTCACTGTGCAGCTCTACTCTTGTGTCCTCCTCTGGTGGTGATCTCCAAGGTGCTGCAGGTGAATGTGCTGGGTTGGGTGTTGTGAGCAGCCATGTTTCCTTCTGGCCCCCACATACCACTTGGAGTGCACGTCCCAGAGCAGTCGTGCCTCCTGGACATGGCATCTGCATTCGCATGAGAGTTCCCAGCCCAGTGTTCCACCATAAACCGGAAGTCCTGCGACTGAAGAAACCAGCGAGTGATTTGTGCATTTTTACCTTTGTTTTGAGACATCCATTTCAATGGGGCATGATCAGTTACTAAGACAAAGATAGTTCAAGATAACAGGTACTATCTCAGTTTTTCAATAGCCCACTTGACAGCCAGACATTCCTTTTCAATTGTGGCATTGTTCTTCTCGGGGGGCAGCAACGTACGGCTAATAAACATGACTGGGTGCTCCGTACCATCCTGCAACTGAGAGAGAACTTCCCCAATCCCTACTTCTGAGGCATCTGTTTGTAGAAAAAAGGGCTTGGTGAAATTTGGGGCTTGCAGGATGGGTTCACAACAGAGGGATTGCTTTAGCATGACAAAGGCCTGCTCTGCTTCTTTGGTCCATTTTACCTGATTTGGGAGGTATTTGCGAGTCAATTTGGCAAAGTTCTGAATGAATGTTCTGTAGTAACCAACTAGACCAAGGAAGGTTCTTAACGGTTTCTTGGTATGAGGCTGGGGCCGGGTAAGTATGAAATCAATTTTCTTAGGCTGGGGCTTCACATTTCCCCTCCCAACAGTGTATCCCAGATAATTGGCCTCTTCTTGGGCAAGGGAGCACTTGCTTGTGTTTGCTTTGAGAGACGCTGACCGTAATGCCTGGAAGATGGCCTCTAGAATGTGAAGATGTTCCTCCCAAGTCTTGTTGTGGATAATGTCGTCCAGATATGCGGCAGCGTACTGCTGGTGGGGCCAGAGGACTTGATCCATAAGCCTTTGGAATGTGTCTGGGGCCCCATGGACCCCAAAAGGAAGAACCCGGTATTGAAAAGCCCCCTCAGGAGTGGAGAAGGCAGTCTTTGGTCTCGCTTGAAGTGACTATCCTTTTGTCAAGTCAAGGGTTGAGATAAATCGTGTGGGGCCCAACCTCTCAATTAGCTCATATATTCTTGGCATAGGGTATGTGTCAAATTGTGAAATCTCATTCAACTTTCTGTAATCATTACATAATCTGGCTTTGGGACTAGGACGATTGGGCTTGACCACGCACCTTGGGATTCTTCTATAACGCCCAACTCCAGCATTTTCTTTACCTCCTCCTGGGTGGCTTCCCGCTTAGCTTCTGGAATCATCTAAGGTCGAAGTCTAACAATCTTCCCAGATTCTGTTACTATATCGTGGATTATAAGAGATGTCTGTCCTGGGAGATCAGAGAAGACATCACGGTTTAACCACAACAACTCTCGTAACTCATGCTTTTGGCTGGGGGAGAGCTGATCACCCATTTTCAAATCTGGGGTTACCGGGGAATGGACACTAGCTGTGAGGACATGGCTTGGCGGAGTAATAGGTTCATGTAAACACGGCTTCAAGAGGTTTATATGGTAGATTTGTTGGCTCTTCCTTTGTCCGGGATGGCTTACTCTAAAATTTACTGGGCCTGTCTGCTCTATAATTTCATAGGATCCCAGCCACCGGGCCAGGAATTTGCATTCATTGGATGGGATTTTAACTAATACCTTCTCTCCAGGATGAAACTCTCTAATCTTGGCCCCTCTGTTTGGGAGGTGTAAAACTGTGTAAATCATCACTAATAAATGGTAGAAACAAACCGAATGCATGTAGGGGTTTGCCTTTTGCTGTAGAGATTTCCCATTTACTACATACAGTAAGGACTTTGATTCCATATATAGGGCACATATATATTATATATTATATATTATGCATAATAGCCCCTCTGCCCCGTGTCACAGTGCGTCTACTCGCGTCCAGATCTGCCTCACGCAGCCGCCGAGTGTGTACGGCCACTGTTATTGTCATTTTGACTCCCCACCCTGCCTCCACGTTGCCCTCGAACTTGCTTATGAATACTTCGACCTCTTCTAACATACCCAATGGCGTTAGATAAAGTCTCCACCACAATACTTTGCTGTGATCACGGAGAAGCGCGCGATGAGAAGACGCGCTTCATGGTGAGTGCGGCAGAAATGTCCCGCGGCAGCCTCATTCCCAACTCTAACACACCTGTTATCTTCGTGATGAACACTCGGACCCCGGGAAACATTATTCCCAACACTGACATTGGGCAAAGGACCATCTACATTGGGCAAATGATTCACCATTTGTGCTTAGTGTAATGTTAGGTTTAGTTTCACTTTCAGAATCACCATCATCTCATATTTCCCTTCAGAATCAGGGTCCGCGAATAGAAGACCCAACACTTCATTGCGGGAAAGCTTTATTGATGCCATTAGAAAATAATAATAGTAATAATAATAATCTAATGCAAATACTCGCTGACGTTTACAATGCTCTGATAAAACAGCTCACTCGCACGTCAGCTCTGCTTTTGTTTACACTGATTCAATGTGCTCTTGCTTGTAGATTTTGTATAGAATCATGATGTTTGTATGAGTCAGGGATGAAGTACGACATGTCTACCATCTAGTGGAGGGGAGGTTGAATTAAATTTGGCACCCTATTTGACAAAATCGGCCGTTTTATTCAGTGATGCATCTTGTCGAGTAAACTCGACCATGGCGCCAAGAGGGTTAAAGCTATCGGAAGCACACTTATTCTTAGAGTCCCAGTAAGACGGGAAGTAGCAATTGAGTTTTCTTCAGTGCTGTGACGTATTACCAAGTGAAACGGAATAGTGAATAGAGGATTTTTACTGAATTTTTTTTGTGTATTAACTTGCACGGATTTGTGTATTAATGTCACGTGATTTCGGAAGTTTGGCAGTTTAAAACGCAATCCAAATCATGAATCAATCAAGCTGATCCATGACCATTTTAATCTTTATTTGATGTTTGAAAACAAACACGGAAGAGAAGACGATGCTTATTAAAGTCATAGTTTTTGTTATTTTTGGACTAAAATGTATTTCCGATGCTTCAAGTGATTCTAATTAACTAATTGATGTCACATGTAGACTACTTTGATGATATTTTTATTCCATTTCTGGACATGGACAGGATAGTGTGCCTGTCGGACTAAATATTAAATATCTTAAACTGTGTTTCCGTAAGATGAACGGAGGTCTTACGGGTGTGGAACAACATTAGGGTGAGTTATTAATTACATAAATTTCATTTTTGGGTGAATTAACCCTTTAAAGCTGTAGCGCTATTGGAAACACACTTGTTCTTAAAGCTAAAGTGCTATTGGAAACACTTGCTATTGAAACAGTTGTTCTGGCAGGTCACCATAGTCAAACTCGCATCACCTGACTGTCAGCTGATCATGTCTATCTATAGGAATACAATGTCTATCACAGCATGCATATATAAGCTCATTCAGTATTATGTAAGGGATAATGTACACCCAGCCGGTTGTTATCGCAGAATAAACCCCGACAGAGTGATCAGCTGAAGGGGTTTATTCTGCGATAAAAACCGGCTGGGTGTACATTATCCCGCTTATTACACGGCTAATAGTCTCAGATAAATTATTATTAGACACAAAATATTGTCTCGAGATTAAATATTGTATTAGCTCTTACGCAAAGCTTCCACGAAGGAAAACAGTTCCAACCTGCTTTAAGCCTTTATCTATTGCTGAAGATTTGCTATATGCCCTTGCATGTATGTTGAAAATGAATGCTGAAAGGGTTAGTTCAACCAAAAATTAAACCAAGCCTATGATTTACTCACCCTCAAGTTGTCGTAGGTGTATATGACATTCTTCTTTCAGACAAATACAATCGGAGTTATATTTAAAAAGTCCAGGCTAACGTTAATCCAAGCAGTTGTTGTAGTTGTGTTTGAAGTCCATAAAAAATGCAGCTGTCCGTCAAATAACGTGCTCCACACGACTCAGATGGGTTAATAGAGCCTTCTGATTCGAATCGATGCGTTTGTGTAAGAAAAAGATCTATATTAAAAACGTTATAAAGGAAACCTGCCTTGAAGTCTTCCATTGTAACCCACGGCTGTTTAAGCCACAAGATGGTGCCAGCGTTAAGCATAGAAGTAGTACCGGTCAAGATAACTCGTAGTACCCGTATGAGCGGGTGTTATCTGGAAATAACGTACCGCTGGAATGCGCGATTGACCAATCAGAATCAAGTATTTCACAGCGCCGTGTAATAACAGCTGCTATTGCGTTTCTCCAGAGCTAATTACCCTCCTCCATCCCCAGCTCATTATCTCGTCAGTCAGGATTTGCCTGATTCACTAAATTCACAAATTATTTTGTACATTTTAATATAGACATTAATAATATCTGCAATAAATTGTTGGTTATATTCTGTTTACCCTATAGGGGTATATCACTGCCTATAAAACAAGACCCATATCCCCAATACAAACTATATGTTAATTGTCAGTCATCTTTGGCTATTGTGGTCCTGACAGAAATATATATATTAACCTAAACCTTTTTCTCTCCAACTTGTATTAATCCTGGTTCGGTATTTCCTAAAATTATTTAAATAAATGTAACCATACTGTGTGTATCAGAAGCTGACTGTCTAAGCAGGCAGTAGTAATTGGGTTTGTGCTGGAAGGCAACAACAAACATGAATATAGTGATGCACAGGTCAGCTGAGACTGACCTTCATAGGGAATGCTCTGCTGGGCTGTCTGTCACAGGTGACTTGAATGCCCCCCAGTTTTAGAGGAGTAATCTGATTTCTTCCCTGCCTCTTCAAAGAGCATTTTGCATTAAGGGCACCTTAGTGTGAGATCACAGGCCTCGCGTCTAATCAGGCCATAAGCGACAGTGCACAGGAAGATAAGGCCAGGTGAGTGCTACCTTTGGCTGTTACAGCAAAATATTCCCAGCAAGAGGACAGCAGGTAGCCGACTAAGCGGTTTTAGAAGCAAAACAGAGCCAAAATAACAAACACAACGATAGAGAAGCCAGAGCGACTGCATTATGAATTATGCTTGGAAATACTGTTCCTTCAGCTTTATTTTGCCCACAGAATAAATATAACATGTACTAAATATACTATATTTTATTTAATAAAATTGCTATAATAATGGTAATATATTTATAATATTTACTTAAAGAAATGTATACCTTTTTCATTGATGGATGGATAGATTGATAGGAATTCATCAAACAATCCTGAAAACAAAAAATATATATTTACAAAAACAAAAAAATGATGATAGGAAATGGAAAAGTTTAACCTTGTGAAGAAGAGAGCCCACCGGGCCTGACGCAGATTCAAACGCTTGGCATCTCTGAGGTACTCAGGGTTCTTATGGTCTTTCAGGACTGTGAACGGGTGCTGGGATCCCTCCAACCAATGCCTCTACTCCTCCAGGACGAACTTTATGGCCAGTAGCTCTCTATTCCCGATGTCGTAATTTACTACCGCCGGGTTGAACTTCCGGGAGAAGAAGGCACATGGGTGGAGCCAACTCGGCGTCCCCTGCTGTTGGGAGGGACAGCACCTCTCCGGTGGTGGAAGCATCTACCTCGATGACGGATGGCTTGGTGGGATCAGGATGATCCAGGAGGGGAGTGGTGATGAAGGCTACTTTGAGGTCTTGGAATGCCTTCGTGACCGCAGGGTTCTAGGACAGAGACTGAGAGACAGAGATATGATGCTGTAAATCTGGATGAAACGTTGGTAGAAGTTTGCAAACCCAAGGAATCTCTGTAGCTCTTTTATGTTAGATTGAATCGGCCAGAACCTGATGCAATCCACCTTCCTCTTGTCCATCCGGATGCCACTGCGGTCGATGTTGTATCCAAGGAATTGCACTGAGGGCTGATGGAAGGAGCACTTTTCTGCTTTCAGGTAGAGCTGGAACTCCCTCAGGCATTTCCGGACCTCCGCAGGGTGGTAGTGATGGTCAGCCAGGCTCCAGGAGTAAATCAAGATGTCATCTATGTAGACTAGGACGGACTTGTGGAGGAACTCCCGGAGCACCTCGTGGATGAAATCTTGGAATACGGAGGGGGTGTTGGCCAATCCATATGGCATGACCAAGTACTCATAATGGCCTGTAGGTGTCACAAAGCCGGTCTTCCATTCGCCCCCCTCACATATTCGGATGAGGTTATATGCGCTGCGGAGGTCCAACTTGGTGAAGACAGTGGAACCATGGAGATGTTCCAGCACGGTTGGGATGAGAGGAAGGGGGTATTGGAACTTGACAGTGATCTTATTGAGGGCACGATAGTCAATGCAGTTCCACAAGCCTCCGTCCTTCTTGGCCACGAAGAAGAAACTTGATGCAGCAGGGGACGTGGATGGGCGGATGTATCCTTGTTCGAGTGCTTCTTGGATGTATTCCTCCATGGTCTTCTCCTCCGGCAGGGATAGGGGATAGATCTTTCCCTTGGGCACTGGCTCAATGGTCGATATCCACCGACCATTGTTCAATGGAAGTGGCGAACACTGGAGTCTTGTTCGTACAGGACCTGGACGGAACAGGCAGAGCAGACAGACAACGGGAGAAACAGCTTTCACCCCACTTGAGGACCTCACCGGACTTCCAAGAGATGATGGGGTTGTGCTGTTCTAGCCACGGGTGCCCTAGGATCATGTCAGCGGTGGATTCCTCCAGAACCAGTAGATGTATCTGTTCAACATGCAGAACTCCCACTTGAAGTTTAACGGGACCGGCAATGGAGCGCACCTGCCTCCGACTCAACAGTCTTCCCGTGATGGATTCGACCTGGTAGCTGGAGGGAGTGTGAGTCGTCTTGAATTGGAGTTGACAGCAGAGGGCGCCAGAGATGAACTTCCCTACGGAACCGGAGTCGAGGAGGGCAGAGACTGGCAAGGAGACATCGGCAGTGATGAGGTTCACAACAGTGGTTAATGGTTGACTCTTATATTCTGATGGCTGGATTACACTCATCAAGGGACGAGGAGGATGAATAGGACACTTGGCGATGAGGTGATCGGATGATCCACAATACAGACATAACCCCTGTCCTAACCTTCTCTGCCGCTCAGCTGGGGTCAGAAGGTTATTGTCGATCTGCATGGGCTCGAAAACTGGTTCTAGAGGGCTGACGGACTCTGGTCGACGGAGGGACTGGAGGCTCATGACCGGGTCCTGGTGTTCCTTGAGACCCGACTGCATACAAGTGGCGAAGCGGATGGAAAGCTGGATCAATCGTTTGATCCCGATGGTATCCTCGTATGCAGCGAGATGCAACTGCACACAGGGATCCAATCCCTGACGATAGGTGGTCAACAGTGACTGTTCGTTCCATCCGCTAGCAGTGGCCAGGGTCCGAAACTGCAGGGCATACTCATTAACAGATTTATTTATTTATTTTTCAAATGATACAACTTCTCACCGATCGATGCATCCCAGGCAGGTTTTCCAAACACGTCCTTGTAGTGGGCAACGAAACTGGACTTGGACTGTAAGATCGGGTTATTCTGTGCATACAAAGTTTCCACCCAGTGTAAGGCCTTGCCATTTAATTGAGAAATGATAAACACTACCTGGGATCGATCGTCTGGATAAAGCTGCGGTTGCATCTCCAGGACCAGTGAGCACTGTAGTAGGAATCCGTTGCAGTCATCCGCCAAACCAGAGAAGGGCACTGGCTTGGCCATGGGACTGGCATACAGGGGTGCCGAAGAAGTGGTGCTGATGGATGCGGAAGTGAGTGCCGGTGATGGTGTGGCGGAGGATAGTTCTCGATGCACGGCATCCACCAGTTCTTGGAAGGGGTCTGAATGGCTCATCCTGGTGCTCGAGGTTGGGGTCCGGTCTTCTGTTACAGTACAGAAGCTACGGACACAGAGATGGTAAGTGACACATTTATTTATTAGCAACCAGGAGAATAGCAGAAACTTGACTGAATGTGTAGTGCAGATCAGTGGTCCTTGGTGAGGAGATGTGGCAGGCAGAGATAGACAGGCGGTGGAGACTTCGAGGGAAGGCACGCTGGAGCACACTGGACACACACACATGAGATGCTGGAGAACGAAGGAGACTGAATGAAGACACTGGAGACTGGTAACTTGCTTCGAGGGAGTCCTTAGGTAAGCAGCAGGGAAATATTACCTATTGCGAAGGAGACTGGACAGTGATTAAGAGTGTGTGCGTCTCTCTTGTGCTGGTGGTTATTGTGGTGATGATTGGCTGCAGGTGAAGGTGATCAGTACTCAGGTAAGGGTGTGCGCTGTGATGCTGTGACGTGAGAGCCTGTCATGTCTTTGCCATATATATATATATATATATATATATATATATACATTGTGACGGGGTGAAGAAGTACACGACACAGGAGGGCAGTTGAAATCCCCGAAGGGTGGATTTATTGGTGTCAGAAGGTGAATGAAAGTGAAATGGAGGCGTGTAGAGTGCTCTATGCTCGGCGTGGTTTCTCTCTCTCTCTTCCTCTGTGCTCGCGGTGATAGGGGTCCGTGCTCTGACTGTCCGAGTGAGGGTGGGCCGTCACACGCTGCTCTCTGAGGGCAAATGGAGACAACAGTTAGCCGAGTCTTCTGGAGACATCTCTCACTTCTCTGGTCGGCGCGCGGGTTGATAAAGCCGCCCGCTGATGATCTGCAGGTGTGACGGCTCAGCCCGTGATGAGCGGGTGCAGGTGTGACTGCCTCGTTTCCAGGGCGACGCTGATGAGCGCTCGGGACACTTGTCACAATATATATATATATATATATATATATATATATATATATGGCAGTACAACTGTCTGCAACACTGTTGATAATAATGTTTCTGGTGATGATAAAAATAATGTTTCTTGAACACCAAATCATTGTACTATAATGATTTCTGAAGGATTGTGTGACATTAAAGACTACAGTCCCTGACAAATGTCTTGTCGCTTATCTATTTTCTAGAAATACCTGATATTAACCTGACTTTTAATGAATTAATTGGTGTTAGAAATAGCTCATATGAAAAGCTAAAACCCTCCCAAATGATGTTTAATGCACTGAAATAAATAATGTTCACAGAAAAAATAATTATCATTTAATCAAGACGGAAAGGTCAAATTTTGGCAAGACAAAAGTTTTGTCGCCTATACAGAAATTGAACAAATTTACAGCAAATACAAAAATATGTCAGCAAATTAAGTTGTGGTGCTGTGAGATCCAAATTTAATATCTTGAATGACTTCCATGAGCTTGAAGGACTGCACCCATGCGGTTTGGCAAGGATTCATACAATTTATTGATGAAGTCATCAATAGCTAAGAATAGCTAAGAAAGCAGTCTTGCATGCCTCCCAGAGTTCATCAATATTCTTTGGTTTCGTCTTCCATGCGTCGTCTTTCATCCTACCCCACATATGCTCAATTATGTTCATGTCTGGTGACTGGGCTGGCCAATCCTTGATCTTCTTCGCCTTGAGGAACTTTGATGTGGAGATGGAAGTATGCGATGGACCACCGTCCTGCTGCAGAATTTGGCCTCTTTTATGGTTGGGAATATAAGAGGTAGCTAAGATTTCTTGGTATTTTAGACTATTGAGGTTGCCTTCCACCCTGCAGATCTCTCGCACACCCCCATTCTGGATGTAACCCCAGACCATGACTTTTCTGCCACCAAACTTCACTGTTTTCTGAGTGAATCTCGGATCCATTCTGGCTCGAATCCATTATTGCAGGTCTCCTGCAATATTTGCGGCAACTGTGGTGTAATTCAACAGAAGATTCATCTGAAAAATCCACCTTCTGCCACTTTTCCAGCGTCCATCCTTTTAGCAGGCTGTGGGCCTTGGCAAATGCCACACGGTTTTTCAATTGTCTTTTGTTTAGTGCTGGCTTCTGGGCACTGATTCGACCATGGAGGCCATTTCGAGACAGAATCCGACAAACTGTTCTGGTTGTCACAGGGACTTCAGCTAACTGGGTCTCGTGGAGCTCTGCTGCAGTGGAAAATGGGTTGGCCTTGGATTTTCGAGCCAACAAACGGTCCTCTCGAGCAGTTGTCTTGTCTTGGTCTGCCTGACCTGGGCTTGTCAAAAACGTCTCCAGTCTCTTCAAATCTTTTTTTTATCCTCTGTACTTGACGCTGAGACACATTGAAGGTGTCTGCCACATCAGCAGTGGATCTGGTCTTCAGCCTCTTGATAATCAAAACTTTAGTCTCTGGGTGAATCTTAGGCATGTTTGCAGAGGTCTAGTTGCAGTTGATGTGAAGGTCTAGCATACTGGGGTTCTTTTTATACACACTTGAGACCTAATTGATCCATTATTAGTCACAGGTGAAGCTCATATGACTAGGTGACAACACTTATGTCTTTGCAAAAATTGACTCAAGCTGTGAATATTAGAATACTTTTTGAAAGTTTAGTTTTTCACTGAAACATTATCACAAAAGCTGGTGGGATTAAAATGAGCCATTTCTTGTAAAAAAAAAAAAAAAATCTTGATTAGAAATATATTTCAGCGGCACTTTAGGTCAATTTCAATTGAATAAATTAAAATTTAAAACATTTAAATTCAGCTATTTAAAATGTTAATGGTGTAATTTTATTTCAAAATATTGCTCAAATAAATACAGCCTTAGTGAGCATACAAGAGTATGCTCAAACACATTTAAAAATCGTACTGATGCCAAACATCATTCATACGATAACAGACACAGTATGCATTATTCTGGTTCCACTGCACCTTCTATGAAACGGATATTGCTCTTATCCCATGAGACAACCTTCTTGCCCTCTTAACAAACTTATGGAATGGCGTCACCTTAAAGCTAAAATAACTGATGACTCACTGAATAATTCAGAACATATTAGAATGTGCACAGTATCTCAGTACTCCCAGGACCGAGTTCCTAATTATGAAACTAAACTTGATCGAGCCATAAATCCAGCCCACTGTGCCTCTGGTGTGCCGTGGATCTTCAAGCCAGCCTTACTACCTCAATCCTCCACACAGGAGCAGTAAAACTTTCCAGAGGAGCCCAGAGGGTACCGTTAGCTAGTGTTCCTTAGCTCCACTACCCAGCCCACACTCCATCTCCATCAACCCCATGTGGACTTCTTTAATAGCACCCTTTAATGGGCCTTCCACATGCTTTACAACAGGACTTTATGATGGATGTTAGGGGAGGCATAATTGGGAATAATGAGTCTGTTGTTGGGCAGTATCACACCACCACACCCACCCAAGGCATCACAACACAATGTACCACAGTCACCAAACAGCTCTGTGTGTTTCGAGTGACAGTAAACCTGAGTGCGAATAATTAATAACAAGAGATTCCAGCTTTGTTTTTTACGCTAACCTTGTGAATACCCATCATTGGCTTCTCAGTGATTTTGAGACAGCGCTGCATCAATAATAATTTGTTTCCTCCAAGGTCAATTATAAGCTCATTGTGCAATCATGACATAAATCATCAAATTTACTTCCAATATAGATGCTTAAACTGTGTACTGGCATAGATCATTCAATAATAACATGATTTTGCTGTCCCATTGCGCTGATGATTCCCTTCACTCAGTCTTAATGAGAAACCTGAGACTGCTTCAGGGGTTTTATGAGGTCAAATCCATTCATGTTTCTAGCAGTACTCATTCTCTCCTTTCAACCCCAGTCCCATCTTCCCCGCATCCTTACACACTTCAAAGCAATCAGACACATGATACGGCACCTATAGCATATTATTCCTCCCTTTCTGACCTATATTAAAACATGCACATGCTCCATTAAGTCAATTACAACAGCTATTTTTATTTCAATGCATATTTGCATCTATCTGTAGAATATCTATTTGTAGAATAACAGCATTCCAGATATTTGATGTTTGGCAGCATTTAAATGTGACTCATGCCACATTTGATTGGACACAAGTTAATTAATATCGTAATTGTATAATGCGTGACCCTCAAATATTTAGTTTCGTTATTTAATAGAGCAACAAAAAAAAAGTTTGTTTGCTGACTTCCATGGCAGCAATATGATGTGTTTTCCACCAACTGGCAACCTGTGGTGTTGAATTACTATTGGGTAAATTGCCAACATGCATTATTGCAAAGAACAAAACAAAAACCGACAGTCCAACACGGAACATACATTTCAAAGCAAAATAACTGGCTGTAATTAGGGCTGGACTGGGGCTAAAATTCGGCCCTGGCAAACCCAGCCCATCCAGCCCATTAGTTCCCAATGAATGTTTTTGCTGGGGTTAGGGCCTTAAATTAGAGTAAATAAATAAATCTAGGACAAGGAAAATTATTGAATTTACTGCAAATGCAGATACAAATAGTAATATTGCACTTTTGTCACACAGAAATGTACTTGAAAGTAAAGCTCTGATTCTGAGCTAGGATGCAGTAAATTTACTGCTATTATTCTGTCATCATTTACTCACCATCATAAATTCCAAACCTCTATGACGTTCTCTCGTCCATGAAACACAAAAGAAGGTATTTTGAAGAATGTTGCAACCAAGCCATTTTGGTTAGGCTACCATTTGAATATTGTTTAAACAATAAACAAACAAAAAAAGACTCAAATCAATTTCTTTTATATTACAAAGAAATTATTTCATTTAGGTTTTCCACTTTACCTCGTCATATATTTAAATGCTTGTGGTTCTTTTCACCTAGTTTCACCACAGAACCTGTAATGTTGCTATTTCACACGATTGTATAAAACAAAACTCGGAGTCAAAGTGCCATTCACTTGATAGAGCTATAGAAACCTAGCGTAGGTTCGTCAGCAGCAGAGCACAGATATTCGCCTTTTGCAGTTTCATGCGCCATGCGCACAAATAAAAATAAATAAATAGATTACAAAAAAACGCCTGATATGGAGGGGATGTCTCTCTCACTTTGGCCTGGTATTTGGTATGCTTTAGTAAAGTGAAAAATGTACATACAGCACTTTTAAAGGCCAGTACCACTCAAAAGTTGGACACTGACACAACATGAAGACTTGCAAAAGATGCAAAAATAAATTACGATGCCTCTAAATCCATCTGACGTTTTTCTTCAAAAGGGTGATGAATCGAGAAATCAACTTTCCCTTGAGCTATTGATATATCCTCTAGAAGAATATCCTCTAAGTTTCAGAGCTGAAAACTTCCTTGTTAGTCAAAGAAAAGTTTTTATTGACACCAGGCTCAGCAAACGGTCCTGTGCTTCATACTTACATCATTGTGCGACGAAACTCACACCTCTACAGCACGTCTAATTCAGTAGCCTTGCCCACTGCCTCATGGAGGGCTCGGGCTAGCTGGTCAACAACAATAAACCTGGCGAGGAAGATTAAGCTATTGCTCTATTCCTGTACTTCCTTCGGATAAGTACAGAAGAATTCTTCTTCGGAAGAATACAGTTTTCCTTCTGTAAGCTTCCTTCGGATCCTAATATTCACTGCGGGATCGTTTGAAAACAAATCTCCAGACAGAAATGGTGCAACACACTTATGTGAGTAAAACGCGTTTTTATATGTAATAGTATTGCATTGTTATAGATCGTTTTGCGTGTGTACCAGTCTAACAGAGCATACCTTTAGAACGCTGGACTCAGACACGTAAGGGCCAGGGCTCGCAAAGCCCGGTAGGCCAATGAATCTCATTATATTCCGTTCTTGTTCTGCTATTCTCTCTCTCAAGTTGACATCTGAAAGGCGACGCGTGCACACATGTATGTGTGTGTGCGCTGTTCACGCTTATATCGTCCGATCTTGCGGGCTATGTGTAATATAAAAATAATTGTCCAATCAATCGCGGGTGCATGAAAAGTAAATAAATCATTGTGTTTGTTTGATAAAGACGTTTACGAGCCCTGTTATCGAGAAAATCTCATCATTCTTTTTGCCACTTCTCTCTTAATCTCTCCTCTCCCTGAACTGACAGGGGAGTTTAAGCTCATTAAATATGTAAATCTTCTCCAATCCTAGCCTTAAAACCCAGCGTTTTGGAGAGAGCCTCAAAACCATTGTAGAAAATAGCCTATTACTTATTAGTTATGATGTTTTTGGATGTAAAAACCACACAAACATCATTAGTTGACCTCAGACAACAGTATATATATATATATATATATATATATATATATATATATATATATATATATATATATATATATATATATTTTTTTTTTTTTTTTTTTTTTTTTAAAGCCAGTTCATGACACCTTTAAAATAAGCATTTTTGTCAGGCTTCCATGTATAGTATTCTACCTAAGTACCGATAGTTCTGAATTGACTGAGGCTGGGATTTAGTGGGTTTAAAGTGAAAGTATGTTATGAACGGGGTTAAGGTTAGGGTTGGCTTTTAGAGGCTTCTTGCATCTGAACTCTTCACATACATTTCACATCATAAGTAACATTCAAAAACCAAAAATTTCAATAATGGATTGTCAAAAACAAATATATTAAGTTATGTATTACTGACAAAACAGATACATAAGAAACATACGGAAATACAACAGTGAGTCAAAATTCTAGAAGTGCACACAGCTTACTTTAATGAGCTCCTTCATGTGTTCTAGAGTTAGAATTCTGAATAGTGTCTAATTTACATCTACTATATGTTTTAATTTCCATCTACTGAATTGCAGAGATCTATTTTAAATTGTTCATGGGAAGTTGACATCCAGGTGCCCTGTACGTCCTTCAGTGACTTGTTTTAATTCTGTCAAATTAAACATGGTATCTACTGACTAAGGCCATTTATATAATATTACTAGTTAGACAATGATACCAATGCAGACAGACAAGTAGATGTATCAGTACAACATAAAAATTGTATGATCAAAATTCCACTCTGTACCTGTGGTACACTTCTGCCCCACCTTTGTAAAAGTCTTTTACTCAAAATCGTGCACACTTATGCTTAGGCAAACACAAACCCATACACATACACACACACACACACACACACACACACACACACACACACACACACACACACACACACACAGGGAATTGCAGGGGACTGTGATGGAGTAGAGTGGCAAGGGAGAGAGACAGCGTGAGCAGCTAAAGGAGTTCATGTGTGACACATCCCCCCTCAGAGCTGGTGGAGGGGCAGCCACATGAAACCTATTAGCACGGGTGTCTGCTAGAGTGTCATTCTATGGTACGGCTATCTCGCGCAAAACCCTTTCCTCCCTGTGCACTTCTGTCACCACAGCTCAGAGCTGACTCTGCCTCGTTCCCTACAATTAGCTTAAGAAAAGCTCACAGATATTAGGCAACACATTATTGTGCTTCTGACCCCATTATAAACACTGTGCACACTGGAGGTTAATGCATAACTGCCAAGCTCATTAAGGCCAAAAAGTTCTTATTCTGCTGACAGTACCTACCGTTTGAAAGTGGATTACCTTGGAATACCCATACTGAGGCTAGAGGTGGATGGGCTTTTTTCTTCATCTTAAAAATCAAATATATCAAAAAAGATTCTTGAAAGAGATCAAATGCAAAGTGATAAGGAGTTCTATGTTTTATGAGAAGCCCTTTGTTATTTGGTTTATTGTACACGTTTCCTTCCCTTTTTTTCCAGAAAAGGTTTGCAATAACTGTGAGAAGTTTATTTTTATACATCAATAATAACAATATCTAACCAAATTAAATATTTTGCTAAGCTGAAAGTTAGGCCTGAAAAACTCAATTTTAAAATTAACTGAAATTTCCATGATTTAAACAAAAGGAATCAGCTTGAATCAGCAAGCCCATTCTCCTCTCACCTCTAGCATCAACAAGGCATTTTTCGCCCACAGGACTGCCACATTTTGAATGTTTTTCCTTTTTCACACCATTCTTTGTAAACCCTAGAAATGGTTGTGTGTGAAAATCCCAGTAACTGAGCAGATTGTGAAATACTCATAACGGCCCGTCTGGCACCAACAACCATGCCAGGCTCAAAATTGCTTAAATCACCTTTCTTTCCCATTCTGACATTCAGTTTGGAGTTCAGGAGATTGTCTTGACCAGGACCACACCCCTAAATGCATTGACACAACTGTCATGTGATTGGTTTATATATATATATATATATATATATATATATATATATATATGACAAAGCACTTTCCATTACTTTTTCTATGCAATATAAAGCATTGATTCTATGCAATATAAAGCATTGAGCCAAATAAATAAAATAAAAACTGTGAGCTACAGATGATTTATCAATAAGGATATGAAAATGCAGCTGTGTGATATTTGTTTAGAGACTCTGGACTAAATATTTTGATTTTTAAAGTGTTGACATTGTTCCAAAAAATGCATATTGGATTTAGAACAGCACATCGATAATTATTCGGATACATACACATACAAATTTGCAACACTAGCATGTTCTTTTTAATGTGCCTCATTGTATATACTTTCTCAGTCATTAAAATTTCAGAGCTAAATTAACCAAAGTTTGGATCCTCAGTTTTTTGCTGCATTTATTACTGTGTGTTCACCATTGAGGGTAGTTAATTTCATGTTACTTGTATTCTAAACTGTTAGTAATTTAAATGTTGTTGTAGGCTATGTTACAACTTTGCTGAATGCTATACTGATTATTGCTCAACATGATGCTAACAAACTTTCATCACTTTATTAATATTAACATATTTAATCTCGCACTGGTAATCTCTGGCTGTGCATGACAAATTTAACTCCCTGTTTAGTTGAGTGACAAGTATCAGTACTAGTGGTTGTTATGGCAATAAGTCTTAAAATGTATACAGTATACATTAATTCATTTGTTTGTGCTGCTGCCAATATCTGTGGTCAGATATGGCATGCACAAATAATGAAAATAATAATACAAATACTAACACAAGAAAACCAATAATACATGAAACATAACATTCAAATAATTTACAGTTAACAATTACTCAATTTTTATTTTATTTTTTTTAGAAAAAATGATACAGTGCTGTCACTGGGGCAGTACCCTAAGGTAGAAAAGTGAAAAGGTACATCTTTGCACCTTACTCACCCTGAGTACCTTAAAAGGTACATATCAGTACTTTAAGAGTGTGAATTAGTACCTTAAAGGTACATAGTAGTACCTTAATGGTACATATTAGTACCTTTTCGGTTTTGTACCTTAGGGTACCGCCCCAGTGTGAGCAATGTACCTTTTTTCTGACAGTGTTGATTGGAGTCCACCTGTGGTAAATTCAGCTTTTGAAAACCTGCTCCAGGGAGCTCTGGACCTCAGACTGGGGCAAAGGTTCATCTTCCAACAGGACAATAACCTTAAGCACACTGCCAAGATAACAAAGGAGTGGCTGCGGGAGAACTCTGAGAATACCTTGAGTGGCCAGAGCCTAGACTTGAATCCGATTGAACATCTCTGAGAGATCTGAAAACAGCTGATGGAGCTTGACAGGTCCTGCAAAGACTAATAGGCACAATTGGCCAAACTTATGTACTTGTGTTTTTTTTTTTTTTTTTTTTTTTTCTACAATGTTTATTTATTTTTAATAAAAATGCTTCATGCTTTTTAACAGTCATGCTTTCCTCTAAATATCTTCTGGGGTAAATCAGTTGAATGGTTTGAATATATGAATGTTTAGCTTTATAGCAGTATGAAGCAATAGACACTGAAATTGATCCTTGTATAACATAAACCCATCTTAAGAAACCAATAGCCTTCCAACCCTGTGCATATATGGGGAAGTCCCTTTGATGCGGTATTATTTGAATAGTGACTTCATCCATAATTATGACAGTACGAGAGGGTCTTCTTAAATATTAAACATAGAATATCCACTCAAATTCATAGTGAAGTACCTATGCAATACTGATCTGTAATGCCACATCTGTGATTTCCACACTTTTTATTTTATTTATTTATTTAAATGACTATATACATTATTTATGTAAAACATACATTAGGTTCCAGTACAGTGTTTTGAAAGAAATTAATACTTCTAATCAGCAACTATTTATTAAATTGATCAAAGGTGACATTAAATACATTTATAATGTTACAAATAATTCATATTTCAAATAAACTGTTCTTTTAAACATTACACTCATCAAAGAAACCTGAAAGTATGGTTTCTACAAAAAAAGCAATACAAATGTTTTCAAAATCAATAATAATAATAATATATTAATATATAATTATTAATATTATATTATTATTATTATTATTATTATTATTATTATTATTATTATTAATATATATATATATATATATATATATATATATATATATATATATATATATATATATATATATATATATATATATATTTATTTATTTTCTGAAAGATTATAATATGGATACAATTATAAAATTACTATTGTTGTATGATCTAAGTGATTAGTATTTTTTTTTTTTTTTAAAGAAGATACTTCTTGTAAGTCCCTGTAATGCTTTCACATTGCCTGTAAATGGATGAAGGTCATGTTTCATCATCTTGTTTTAAAAGTGAAGTGTGCAATTTCTGTGCCTCTATTGCATTTCCAAAATAAGTTTCTAATGCTCTGCCATCTGCTATCGTTCTGCATGTTCATGTAACACACCCATGAAACTCTGTAATTCCAGCACAGGTCGATCTTTGCCATCCAGCTCAGTGTCAGCTAACATTGCAGATAAGGCAGACAGAAACATTCCTAATAAACACACAAATGCAAATACATGTGCCTGACTAATCTCCTTACATTCTGGGGTGCAGGTCATGTGTCTGATGTGAGGAATTACTCTGTGTATGTCTGCCATGTTATTGCTTAAGCTCTGCTTCTGACAGGCTTTAATGGTGATGCGGGAAAGCAGGCTACGGTGTGTTTCACAGAGACTTCTGTACTGAGAAGCATATCACACCTGTCTTCTTGGCCCATGAAGGTCATGTTTTTTTTTTTTTTTTTTTTTTTTAATTAAACCTTTTTAATGTGCTAAGATTTTGTGGAAGTTCAGCAATTCAATTGCTTTGGACTTATCTGGCCACTTCTGGTTATGACAATATACACAATGTCACCAAAAAAAAAAAAAAAAAAGAAGAAGAAAAAAAGCAGCATTTATAGTCAGAAGAATTGGTGATGGATACGGGAGAATAAACAGGTGTCAAAAATGTCAGATTAGTTTTGTTCAGGACTTAACAGCACAAAACCCATTTGAAATCATTGTCAGGGTATATTGAAAAAGAGAAGAAGGGCCAAGAGGAAAATAAATCATTCATCTCTCTCACATACACACACACACACATACAAAACTATGTCAACAAATTTCTTTACACTAATCCTCAATGCATGTTAACATAACATTGTGTTTGCATGGATAATGAAAATGGATTTAATAAAAAAAACATGAGTCAGAATATTTAAACAATTGATGTTTCCTTCTTCCTATTTCGCTTTCCCTTTTCTCTCTCCTCCATGTGTCCCATAATACTGTTTATGAATGTTCTTGAGAAAGCGGCTTGAAGCTGTCAGGGCCTGTGAGGTGATAAAAACCTTGAGGAGGAGAATAACACCTTCATTCTGACACATGAAAAGGAATCAAATTCTCTGGCGTCTTCTGCATAGAGGAGATAGGCTTCATTTTTTTTCTCCTCCATAAACATATCACTGCATTAAAGGTGAAGTATGAAACTAGCGGCACAAGATGGAATTGCAAAAATAATGACTGGTTTCAAACACGTTTTATGAACACACTTGCAGACAGCAGTGGTAAACAATTCATATGAATTAAAGAAGATACCCTGAATTTCATTTTATTCCAGTAAACATATAGTACTTTTAGAAGTATTATATTTTACTTGAGTACATAAGTTTTTATTATATATATATATAAATCGTATTTATTAGAAATAATTCTACTGTTGACCGATGCCAAGAAGGCATCTATGAACCGGCTCAAAAGAATGATAATTTAACATTCTTAACATAAAAAAACTGCAGTGTGTAACTTTTTGCTCTAGCGGTTAATAAACAGATCTGTATGCGTCTTGCGGAAGAACATTGCAGCCGGAGCTACTTCTCTCTGTCTATGTCTATGGCAAGTCACAGAGGCACTGTGCTCCTCTGCATCAGTACCTGCCAGTCTGGCCTGAAATAGTCCCATTGTAATCACTTATTATAAGTGAACCATAATTATTCAAGGTAAGACAAAAAAACACAGTTTGGAAAATGGATTCATGTTGTACTTTCTCATTACATGATTTGTGTAAATCTTGAACACACACAAAAATTACAGACAGCAGATAAAAAAAAAAAAAATATTAATAAAAAAACCCCACTAATTTACTATTTAAGTTTAGAAAATACAATAAATACAATACATAAATACAATACATAAACAATAAATACAACAAGTACCTACTATTAAGTAATCATTAGGAGCTTATTGAAGGAAATAAAATCCCTAACCTAAGTGTTAGAGTTTGTGTCTATACCACTTGCAAAAGCCTCTAAGTCCGTCTAATGCTTTTCTTTAAAATAAGAATATTTGTCAGGCTTCTACACTGTAAAAAAATATTTCGAAAAAAAGTTACCTGGTTGCCTTAAAATTTTGAGTTCATTGAAATTAAAAATTTGAGTTAATACAATGAAATTTTGTTTTGAGATTCCACAACCTTTATTAAAATATTAATAAAAGATGTCGTAAGCATATTGGGTAAATGTGTGTTTTATTTCTGATGACGCAGTGAAACATGCCACATAGTGCAAGTTTCTACCGGTACATACCAGTTCTTCTGTATGGTCTGAGGCTGGGATTTAGCAGTTTTGAAGTGAAAGTATTTTATGAACTTATACTATATACAGAGAGCATTCACTCTGTATTGTTATCTCATGTTTGACCAAAGTGGCTTTTAGAGGCTTTTGTATCTGAACTCTTCAGTCCTGCCCCAAACTCACATCTCTGGTTGTTTTATGTTGCTGTTGCTGGTCAGGATGCTCAAACAAACAGAGAAATGTTTCAAAAGCACCAGCCACCACAGGGAATTGCTATCTGGGAAAATCAAATGAAACAAAATGTGTGAACATGAAATCATTTTTAAAGCTTTGTATTTAAGATATAGCCCTTACGAAACAAAAATATACTGCAGTATATTGGAAAATATCATGTAATACATTAGACAATATATTCACAAATATGGGATTTAAGGTAATACTTGGAACACATATTCACTCTTAACTACAACTTTTGCCTCAAAAAACTCCTAATTTACCGCTTATTAATCGTTAGTAAGGTATTTTTTTTTTTTTTTTGTAGCATTTAATTTAAGGTATTGGGTAGGATTAACAACTGAACCTTAGAATAAAGTGTTAACTAAAAATAAAATTAAAATATATATTACAATATACTATTTCAAGTAATACCAGTATATTGGTAAATATACTATCCTTCCATAAGGGATACTGCAACTGTTAACACACATTAACCAGCAAACCACATTGAATCAACTCTATCCTCTTTAGTCTAGTGATTACATGGACCTTTCTCTTTTCAATTAGTTTATGTATACCGTGAACTTGTTAACCCCAATCATGAATTCATCTTTTTTGTTTTCTAGTAATTTCTCCCTCAGGTCATATTTAAATGAGCACACTCCGAGCACTCTCTGTGTTCAAGGTTGAAATACATGAGTTATTGTGGGTTCTGTTGGGGCACAGCGTCCCATGCTATGCAGGAGATTGAAGGCAAGGTGTCTGTAAATCAACTACTTAGTTTGTTAATAAGGCTAAAGGACTAATCTAAAAACAAGTTTTTAAATGAAAGTTTTAAGTGGAAGAGCTACACAGTTTAAAGTTTAAGTTTCACAGTATTTTTTCATGTCTTTATATTTAGCCAAAACCAATTTTATAAAGTATGATCAGATCAACGAGGGTAAAGCATAATGTTTTTTGAAAATCAGTTGCATGCTTTGAAATCAACGGCAGCTTGCTCTTCAAGAGCATCCGTGGCTTCAGAACATGCTTCCCTGTCTCTCTTATCCTCATCTTATTGACAACAGATGGGATCTTAACCTTTTAATCTACATCTGCAAATCCTCATGCTGTCTTCATTACCAACTCTGGAGTGAAATGTCTCCAGGATTCTGTCTGTTGGCGAGAAAATGCCTCCAGCAAGATTTAATCAAGCCACTGCCAAATTGAACTATATAAGGATTTTTTTAGACTCAGAAAAAGAGAGAAGAACATAAATGCCTACATGCCAATAAGTGTATGTGGAAATGTAAATTTCACATTGGATGCTTAATAAAAAATACATAATTTTTAAAATTGCTTTACACTGTAAATGCTGTTTAACATTTAATTATCACAGTTAACAAAACAAATGTTAAAAAATAAATAAACACTATAATTAGTCAAAACTGAGTTATGTAAAAATCAATCATTCCAACTGAAATCATTTTAATTTTGACCAAGGATAAAATTTACCTTAGGGCTCTGAATTAATTCATATTATATTTATATCATAAGGGTAAAAAGCTAATTTCAGCACTTAAGAAAGGTGTGTGTGTGTGTGTGTGTGTGGGGGGGGGGGGGCATGTTTTTGTGACATATGAGGACACAAATGTGTATAATGACATAGGTATGATACAGGTGTTACAAGGAGAGGGTGAAATATGAGGACATTGGCTTATAAATCATACAGGATGAATTTTTTAGAAAGTAAAAATGCAGAATGTTTCCTGTGATGGTTAGGTTTAGGGGTATAGGGGCAGTGTAAGGGGACAGAAAATACGATTTGTTCAGTATAAAAACTTGTGTGTGTGTGCCTGTCTATGTGGTTTATGAGGACACACATTTGTATAACTACATAGGTATTACACTGGTATTACACTATAAATGTGGTTTATGAGGATATATCAAATGCCCTCATAATTCAAATGGCCTTAAAAACATACTAAATGATGTTTTTTTGAGAAAGTAAAAATGCAGAATGTTTCCTGTGATGGGTAGGTTTAGGGGTAGGGGCAGTGTAAGGGGATAGAAAATACGGTTTGTACAGTATAAAAACCATTACGCCTATGGAGAGTCCCTGTAAACCACATAGACCAACATTTCAACGTTTTGCCGTACATTTTCAGATTCACGCAAATGTTCGTATTTTCAAAATGTTAGTTTGTACATACACCCGCTCCCTACCATGTGTAAATGATGCGTTAAACATGTCAATCAATCATCCAATTAGTCACAGTGGAGGAGGGGTGGGACAAAAGCTACTCCGACCGAACAATAATAATAGAGATGTTAATACTGCTTTTTTACTGCATTTTTATATTCAGTAATATTCCTCAAAATTAACTACTAACACATTACTGCCATCGATATTCTGTATCATAACAACCAAAGTATTTTAGCTGGAAAAAACGCTGCCCTTGCAAAGCACTTTCAAGCGCCACCAGCTGGTCAGTTTCAAAAGAGCACCAGGTGTTTTTTTTTTTTTTTTTGCTGGCTGGCTGGCTGGCTGGCTGGCTGGCTTGCTGGCTAAAAAAATAAATGCTGTGGTGGAGACATGATAATTGAAAATGTATTGCTAGTCATGGCCAATTAGTCTCTTTAGCATTTATGCAACATACTGGAGCCAAACCAGAGAATGAAGTTCAGAAGATTCGACAGCATTCCTGGACACATCATTTGCAGTTGTAACTCATGGTCGGGGGTTACGCTAATTATGAATGAGTGTGCACACACATTTTATTTACTCATGTTTGGAATTCATGAATATACACACGTTTAACTACTGAATCCATGCCATACGAAATGTTTGTGAATCAAAGAAGAGTTTTCGTAAAGGTTCACACCCTTAATAAAGGTGCCAGAAAGAACCAAAAATGGGTATTCACAATGATGCCATAGAAGAAGCATTTTTGGTTCCCCAAGGAACCGTTTTGTGAAAGGTTTTTTAAAAAACGTTTTTTTTTTTAACCATTATATAGTCTAAAGAACCTTTGCACTACAAAGAACATTTGGAGCAATTGAAAGGTTCTTTGGACACTAAAGGTTCTTCATATAACCATACACCATTTAAGAACCTTTTTTAACCATTTTTAAGAGTGCATTTTATGCGCAAATTACTCAGAATTTGCTCATGTTTTTATAAACTTTTCATGAATGAGGCCCAATGTGTGTAAAATACACAAAATGTAAACTTGTTGTGGACTTGCCGGCTCTTATTACTAAAATGTCCTTTAAATAACACACACAAAAATGCTGCACTATTAACTTTAGACCAGGTTTTCGTTGCCCAATGGTTTATTCATTTTCAGTTGCCTCAAAATAGCAATGCGACAACAACGCGCCTGAACACACCTCGTTTTCAGCACACCCATGGGAGAACAGATGGACGCGCGGGCATTTGCTATTTAATTAAACAACGTGGTGCTGGATGTGAAAATGATAACTGAATTGAGCTCAAACTACCAAAAAACACTTGTGTATGGGCCCTTTGAGTGAAAGTGGCAAAGTAGATCTAATCATTTGCAAGCACATTAATGAGTATGAAAATACTCTGGACCACAAGGCATGGAGTGAGTGCAAATGCTTCACTCTAAAACACTTATTTATTTTAATTAGATTTTGTTAGTTTGTACAATTGTATAAACAAACTTTGTACTTCACAAGCAATTGTGAGGGTAAAAATACAGTGCAGAGCTGTGAGATTCACATGTAGGAGATGATGAATTAATGTTAGGCATGTTCCAGGACATTCTGTATGTACAGAAGTGTGTTTGTGAGAGCTCTCGTGAGTCTTGACTGACCCAAAACACTTAGGTTCAACTTCTGATACTTAACACCCTGACTAGTGTACAGTATTTCTCCTTCACAGGTCTTGGGGCAATCATGATACTGCTACTAAAAGATTAAAGCAGTCTAGTGCAATTGGTGTTTTTCTCTCTTGTATATTTTAGATGTGCGTGAGCCATAATCACACATGAAAGAAATACACAGTGCACAATCAGTATGTAGTAGGATAAATGCTTTTTGCAAACTCTCATAAATTCTTACAATCTAAAATCTTAAATGCTACACTTAATGAGAACACTGAAAAGTTTTACAAAATCATAAATGTCCAGAAAAAGAGAAGGAGAAGAAAGAGAAAGAGCTTTATTATCAAGTGTGCCTTTCACACACAAGGATTTTTTTTTTATTTTTTTTTTTTGGTGCTGAGGCTTCCAGTGCACATAAACAATACAAATACAAAACAATACAAAAATTAAGGATACAAATATGAAGAAAAATATAAACAGTATAAGGTCACGGTTAAATTTAGTCAGAAAGACATAGATTATGAGCATTTACAGTATTTGGGTGGTAAGAATAAATATAAATAATAAATAATATAAGTAATCATCTGAGTTTAGGAGATATTGAACTAAAAAGTGGGAGTAATTGCACTTACAGGCATTTGCCTTGGGGGGTGGGGGGTATGCTGGGCAGTATGTTGAGGCAGTATGTTGAAGCAAACATATTGTTTCTTTATTTGGTTATCGAGTTAGATATTTATTTATCTGTTTGGTAGGTTGGCTATTGTGTTTACCAAGTCTCTGTTGTAATTAAATTTCATTGCATTGCATTTTTCTGAGACATTACAGATTTAGAATAATGTCTTCAGTATGTAACAGTAATCATTCCTTTGTTTACCATCTACAGGGAGATGATTATAAATAGATGTTTTGTTCTTCTGCATTTGCCTTCTCATTATTCTCTTTTTCCATTGACTGGATACCCATTTAAGCTAGTGAACCAGGTCAGGGTTTAGATTTAGGTTCAGTAAATATAGGCCTTTTTATTTTATGCCCTACATCTTGCTATGCTTTTGAACAATAATCTGTGAAATAATGTTTTGTGCACATGAACATAATTATCTGGTATATTATATACTGAAATATAACTCTTATATGTGCAGGTTTCTGACTTTTCACTGTTGACCTTACTATGCCTGCCTGTGTTTGTTCAAGACAGATTGAGAGTCTGTGTATTAATATAAGGGATTTAACTGTAAATTTTTACATCATTACACCAATATTTTGAGACAAGTGACTGTCTTTATGATTGAGCAAATTAATCCTTCATTCAACTGATTCAATTGGCAACAGTGATTCATTCAAGAACAAAACAAATGACTGCATTTATGAGTGAATCATTGACTGATTAGTTAAAGAACAGTACATTTTGCTTATCAATTCACTATTTAGTGCTTAATATTAATACTGAAACAAGCACAGTTTAGTACACAATTCCGATAAAAAATTTTTTTTAAAAAAAATGTGTGCTGACTGTGTGCATTGTGAGAGGCTGCCACTTCACACACTTCACTCTCGCCTGTCACTTCATAAGGAAAGTGTTCAGCTTAGCACTCCTCACAGTTCTGGCCCTACTGGAGGGCCAGAACTGTGCCATGCTATGCACGCTGAGGCTGAGGCAGCCTGGAAGCTGCAATCCTGGTTTTCGGAAATGGATTTCTCAGAGGGGTTAGAGACGGGCTCTGCCCTTTCTTTGCGTAAACCCGGGGATCCAGTGCTCTCTCTCAGGGATTGGAAGCCCATGATATGACTTCTTCCACCAAGAGAGATTTGTCTCTCAGGCCCACAGAGAAGACCACTAGAGCTACTGGGCAGTCTATGGCAATCCTAGTGGCAACCAAGAGATATGTATAGCTTAATCTCTCTGACAAATAGGAGAAGGACAAAGCCTTCCTGCTGGATTCCCCACATCCGTCTCCTGGCCTCTTTGGTGGCGCTGTAAATAAGGTATTGGAGAGGTTCCAGGGGACCAAAAAGCAAGCGGAGGCATTCAGATGCAACCGCCCTTGCCACCTCCAACCCTCAGTTGGGACTGCTGGGCATGAGCAGTCCCAACTGTCAACATCCTCATACAGGGCACAACAGAAGGAGACTGTGGCATCTCGTGCTTCATCTCAAAAACAATGAAGACCTGGGTGACACTCTCAGTTGAAGCCTTCTAAGCAGAAGCTGGATCTGAGGACTGTTCTTCTAGTGAAGAATGCTCTGGCTCAAAAGAAGCACTGAAGCCATTGGTGTCAGACTTCTGAGGGGCAGGTACACCACAATACACGTGTTCGTGTCACTTCATTGCCCTCAGGAGGCTGTTGTGTTAACCCTGCCACCCTTAGTGCTTCAGGGCACAGCGGTTTCCAGATAGTCAGGCTTTTTGACTCTCTTTTTTTAATTGTTCCTTAAATGGATGGGGGGTTATGTCCCATATTAGATCTGCACCATCTAAATCACTCAGTCAAGAAGCTCAAATTCAAAATGCTGAGAGTAAAACAAAATGTTGACACAAATCAGATCAGAGGTCTGGTTTGTCACGATAGATAGACGAAGAATGCATACTTCCATGTCTCCATACTTCCATGACACAGGAAGTGCCTGGGGTTTGTTTTTGGGGATGAGGCATACCAGTATTGTGTTCTTCCCTTCATTCTAGCTTTATTGCCCCGTATGTTCACAAAATGTGTAGATGCTTTCGCTGCATTCGTGTCCAGTATAAAAATTGGTGCACCATATTTTTGTGTGGTCTCTAGCGAAATTTCTCTTCTTGAGGTTAGTGTATATCCCAGGTTACCAAAATGTGGGAGCAGTTATCCTGTTGAGGCAGGGACTGAGACCCGGGGAATAAATGCTTCATCCCGAGGTGGTGATGCTAATATGGGAAGTTTACAGCCAAGCATAATTAGATTTGTTTGCATCTAAGGATACAACTTTGTCCACTTTGGTTCTCCCTCACACATCTAGCTCCTTTAGGGCTCTGGTACACGTGGCCTGTATGCATGTCCCCCAAATATACTGCTCCCAGGAGTTCTGGAGAAGGTCCACCGAGATTGGAAATGTCTACTGCTTCTAGCGCTGGCCAAGCCGAGTATCTGGGTTCTCGGATCTGATATCCCTTCTCGGCAGCTCTCCACTGGAGATTCGAGTCAGGAGGTATCTTATGTCTCAGACGCAATCTTTCACCCTCGTTGTAGGTTTTGCCTCTGAGGGGGCCATACTCATAGAATCTGGATGCTCAACTGAGGTTGTAGAGACCATACTTCACTCCAGAGCTCCATACACAAGGCAATGTTACATTTTGAAGTAGAGTGTTTTTACTTCCTGGTACATTATGTGACAGTGGGATCATGTTAACTGCCCGTTGGGTCAGTACGATAGTTTCTATCCTCTTCCACACTGAAAGTTATGTGGTGACCATTTGGCTTATCATGTCCTGTTAGATGGTACATTTGTTGGGAGAAACCTTCTAGTAACAAGTTTCCTTTGTGGCACTTTGAGGTTGAGGCCTGCAACTCATATGAACTTTCCAGTCTGGGACCTGGCTATTATGCTAGAGGGTTTAACTGTGTTTCCCTTTGAGCCTCTTGAGAATGTTTTAGAAAAGTTTCTGACCTTTAAGACAGTGTTCCTTCTAGCTATAACTTATCTTAAAAGAGTGGGAGATCTACAGGCTTTATCTGTATCCCCTATGTGCCTGGAGTTTGCATCTGGGATGGTCAAGGCTTTCCCTTACCAACCGGTCTATGTCCCTAAGGTGCTGACCAATGTACTTGCCACAATAGGCCTTGCCTATTGTGTTGCAAGCATTCTGCCCTCATTCTCTCTGAGATCAAGACCAGGAAAAGTGGAACCTTGTGTGTCCAGTTAGGGCACTGGGTACTTATGTCCACAGAGCTGCTCTGTGGAGAAAATCTGATCAGTTGCTTGTCTGATTTGGGTCACCAAGAAGGGTCTTATAGGAGATGTGGTCCCTGGACTGTGCCTGGTCAATATCCTGGGACAGTGACAAATTATTTCCCCCCAGGCATATAAGATTGATTGGGTTTGTTTAGTCCATGTGTAAAAGGTCCTCAAGGGCAATATCATTAAAATCAACAGAGTAACAAAGTAAACGCAGGATGGCTACTGCTGGGTTCATTGTTGTCTAGTATTCTGTAACACATACTCCACTGGAGGCAAGTGTGAAGAATCCAAGTGCAGTCTTTATTAACTCAACATGTGAGCATAAATCCCATTAACGTAGACTTGACTATTAACCACGAACAAACTAAATAATGACTTGACTTGACTAGACACTCACCTAAACAGTGGGTTACCTCATTCAATATTAGACAGGGACACATGGCAAACAAGAGGGCTTAAATACACTGCGACTAATGACTGGACAAGGGAGACCTGTAATCACTGATTAAACAATGAACCAGATGCATGCCACAATAACACATGAGGGGATGGGAATCACATGACAAACCAAGATGTGGCAAGTTGAGCAACTAGAAGCCTGTATTAGACAAGAATGGGACAACATTCCTATTTCTAAACTTCAGCAACTTGTCTCCCCAGATGTTTGCAGACTGTTATAAGAAGAAGAGGGAATTCCACAGAATGGTAAACATGGCCTTGTCCCAACTTTTTTTTAAATGTGTTGATGCAATGACATTTAAAATCAACCTATTTACCCCTAAAATTATACATTTCTCAGTTTAAACATATGAAATGTCACCTATGTTGCATTCGGAATAAAACATTGACATTTGAATCTTCCACATAATTGCATTCTGTTTTTATTCACAATTTGTACAGTGTTCCCACTTTTTTGGAACCGGGTTTGTACAATAATGTGTATTCTGGGCAGTATGTGTATATCATGTGTGCTAAATGTTGCTCCTGGTACAGTCTGTGGAAACAAATTTCCTCTACTGAGGACAATAAAGAATAAATCTGAAATCTGAATTTGAGAAAGAACTGAAGGGCTTAAGTGGGATATTCTGCAAACAGTTGGATGGATGGAACTCAACTGGCCTAATTCTTCGGATATAAAGAAATGCAGCGACTCCAGAGTGAATGTGGCTGATCTCAATGTTCCCTTTTGAAAGGGAACTTGCACTTCGTCAATGATGCTATGGGCCTTAGACATGAAAGTGTCTGAAATGCAAATAGAATAACGGCAATCGTATTGGCTGGCAATAGCCTGTAACATCATCATATAAGGGGGCCTGGAGAACATGTCATCTTTTCGTCTTCAGGGACTGTTTGTTTTTAACATGATCACTGAATTATCTGGGTTAAAAAAAGGTAAGTGGCAAGTGACAAATATTTCAAGATGACACAACTTGTGCATTTATTGTTTGTGTGAAGAGCACGTGCGGGCAGTTCTTGAGGGATATGCCTGTGCTAACTATGAGCTTTTTCAATGTTCCCTCAGTTGGTCCTCTTTTCAAGGGAAGAGGGACAGGCATCTAGGCCCAGTAGTTCAGATCATGGGGCTTCCAGATGGAGCTTGCCGCAGAGATTGAGAGGGGTGTAAACCTCTCACGTTCTGTAGCAGCTAAAGAGAATGAGCTGCTGGAAGAGGATGTGTTGACACATCCTCTGATCCAGCAGCAAGTGCTCTACTGGCTGCTAGTCCAGGAGAGCAGGAGATGGCTTGTTAGGATGAAAATGGTGAGTCACCCAAAATCTCACAGCCTCCTTGCATAACGAGTGGTTCATTTCCGGCCATAACCCACCATCTCCTGTGAGCCTTTCATTCTTTTCAGATCTTCATTGTGAGATCAAGAAGGCATGCAATAACCCATATTTAGCTCGCATCCATTGGCATTGGTGGGCTAACTTTGCCGATGTTGAGGGAGTGGCCAAATAGGGTTGTGTGTCGATGCACCCAATTGATCTCCCTGCTGGGGGGAGGCACTGACACTGAAAGATCCACACTGCCTTCTAAGCCCCTTAAAATGACATCTCGCTTGAATGGCAGGGCATACATGGCAGTGGTTCAGGCTTATGCTTTATTGCACTCAATGGCATTATTTCAAGTTTACCAGGCTGATCTGTTAAAGGTGTTGGACCAGGGTCACGGTCCAAAAAGAAGAGCTGTCCCACACCACAAATCTCACTCTTTGGGCCAGTAAACAACTGCTGCCGTGATTGGTTGGTTGTTAGTGGTGGCCATGGTGGCCATGGAGAGGTTTATCATAGCCATTCATGGCATGCATTCCCCTCGGCATGGTGGCATAGGTATATCGTTCCCCATAGTGCCAGTGCAAGTTCCCTTTCGAAAAGAAAAGTCTGAGGCATTCCCCATTGTGTCATCAATGCAGTGTATTGTTCCCTGTTCTCAGGAAAGAGAGGTTACATACATAACCTGAGACGTTTATTTGGTCATTAAATTGCAAGGCGTAGACAGGTCTGTATGGATATGCACATAAATGTGAGAAAGAAAATTTAGTACAGCTTATATACAAACGATATCTGTTTGGTGTGATTTAATTCATAATATAGTTGTCATGATTCAACAGTGAGTGTGCCCCTGATTACTACCAGAGAGCACTCCCCTCCTGAATGTCACCCCATCAAAGACTACATTACCCATAATCATTTGCCCAGACTCATTAGCACTCACTATTTACACCTGGGTCTCATTACCTCTGCCTATATACACCATGTTCACTCTGTCATTCACGGCAGTCTTGTTTGTTGTAATACTGCATTTCTGAGTGTTTTACCTGGTGTTTTGGTTTTGGATTACTTGCCCGTCCCATGGATTACCAGGGGCCTATTGAGCAAAACTAGGATAAGGGATTAAGCTGGGATATCTTGGTGATCTTGTCATCTGTATGCAAAATTTAGTACACCGCTGTTGTGTAAACATACCCTGAAGGCACACTCACACCAAGAATAATAACGATAATGAAAGAAAACTGTATATTAGCAGATAAATTGAGCCAGGATCACCAAGATATCCCGGCTTAATCCCTTATTTGTGTGCAATAGTCCCCAGTTTGCCTGTCTCTCCTGTCCTGTTTGCCTTTTTGGACTGCTTGCCTGCACTGTAAAAAAAAACACGTAATTTTACGGTAATAGTCTGTATTTTTTTACAGACTTTTCCTGTTTTTTCATTATACAGTGAAATGCCTGTTGTTTTACAGATATTTGCTGTAATTTATATTTTGACTATTAAATTTACGGGAATTCCTTGTATTTTGGTATTACATCAAATTTCCGTTTTTTAAGAGGAAATTTCTGTATTTTTACATAAGTTTGATTAATATTTTACAGATTTTTTCTGTAAAAATAGAAAACAGGAAATTAATGTATACTGTAAAAAAACACGTAATTTTACGGTAATAGTCTGTATTTTTTTACAGACTTTTCCTGTTTTTTCATTATACAGTGAAATGCCTGTTGTTTTACAGATATTTGCTGTAATGTATATTTTGACTATTAAATTTACGGGAATTCCTTGTATTTTGGTATTCCATCAAATTTCCGTTTTTTAAGAGGAAATTTCTGTATTTTTACATAAGTTTGATTAATATTTTACAGATTTTTTCTGTAAAAATAGAAAACAGGAAATTAATGTATACTGTAAAAAAACACGTAATTTTACGGTAATAGTCTGTATTTTTTTACAGACTTTTCCTGTTTTTTCATTATACAGTGAAATGCCTGTTGTTTTACAGATATTTGCTGTAATGTATATTTTGACAATTAAATTTACGGGAATTCCTTGTATTTTGGTATTCCATCAAATTTCCGTTTTTTAAGAGGAAATTTCTGTATTTTTACATAAGTTTGATTAATATTTTACAGATTTTTTCTGTAAAAATAGAAAACAGGAAATTAATGTATACTGTAAAAAAAACGTAATTTTACGGTAATAGTCTGTATTTTTTTTTACAGAATTTTCCTGTTTTTTCACTATACAGTGAAATGCCTGTTGTTTTACAGATATTTGCTGTAATTTATATTCTGACTATTAAATTTACGGGAATTCCTTGTATTTTGGTATTACATCACATTTCCGTTTTTTAAGAGGAAATTTCTGTATTTTTACATAAGTTTGATTAATATTTTACAGATTTTTTTCTGTAAAAATAGAAAAAAGGAAATTAATGTATACTGTAAAAAAAACGTAATTTTACAGTAATAGTCTGTTTTTTTACAGAATTGTCCTGTTTTTTCATACAGTGAAATGCCTGTTGTTTTACAGATATTTGCTGTAATTTATATTTTGACTATTAAATTTACGGAAATTGCTTGTATTTTGGTATTACATCAATTTTCCGTTTTTAAGAGGAAATTTCTGTATTTTTACATAAGTTTGATTTATATTTTACAGATTTTTTTTTCTGTAAAAATAGAAAAAAGGAAATTAATGTATAGAAATATATATATATATATATATATATATATATATATATATATATATATATATATATATATATATATATATATATATATATATATATATAATTATATATTTAGTTTTTCACATAAACACTGGAATTGGCCTACATATGCAAATGTATCAACACTTCAGAAATAGTATTTTTATATTATATAGTTTAATATTTGTATAATATTTTATAATTAATAAAACACATTTTAATACATTCAAAAATAATGTATATTTACATAACATTAATTAATAGATGAGTATATATGTAGCCTACCTTTTATAGAAATGAAAAAAAAGGTTTATGGAATTTGTCTTTTAGTTTAATTATTTGCTTTTTAAATAATTATAAGATTATTTAATAATATAATAATGTGTGTATGCACGTCATTTCGTGTTTGCGTAAAAGAGCTGGTAAATCGGGTAAATCAGTCTTTGAAGTTAACAGACTTCCATCACTACTGCAACTGATCACATCTTGTTCCGCTTGTCAAAAGTAAGCCTATGTCTGCTGCGTTTGGTGTTTTATTACGCATTTATTTTCATAATATCGTAAAATAAAATAATATAATAACACTTTCTTACTTTAAGTACGATGATATTTAAATGACAGTCATAAAGATTTTAAATATTCGAACCGAAGGAATTCCCGCCTTGGCGCAAGGATACATTCCCTTCTAAGCACACAGTGGGGCAACTGCGCGTGCGACAGGATTCACTTGACCTTCAGCTTTGCCGTGGCCCGTCAATCTTGGATGATGTGAGGCGCAAATAAACAGGTAAAGTGCATGTATTTTAATTTAAAAAAAAAAATGTTTTACCGCTTTGAATCGTGTTGACTGTGTTTATATTAAACTTGGGCTCAGCCCGTTAACGTAATGATTTAAATTCTTTATAACGTTAATGTTTAAACTTTATAATGTTAAGGCTTCAGGTGATGGTTCCGTGTAACGTTAGTTTTGTATCTTAACTTACTTTATAGTTTTAGTTTTAGCTTTCTGTTGCATTTTGTTACCAAATGCTATTTTTCCGTCGTCTAAAAGCTCAAAAATGGCGTCGACGAAATAGGGCGATTTTTTATTTTATTTTACCGTCGACGGCTGTTTGGCAATAAGTTTACCTCAGGTGAAAAACGGCATTTTTTAAGCTTAGACGACGCATACATCCGACTATATAACTTACAAGTAGTCAGTTTTAGACGTCGTCTAAGCTCAAAAATGCAGTTTTTCACCTAAGGGAAAAATTATTTGACAAAAAGCCGTCAACGGAAAAAATCTCGCTGTTTCGTCGACATGTCCCATACACTTAACGTTACACGCTTGTTTTTGTCTCTCCCTGTAGATAAGTTGAGAGCTGCCAGAGTCAAGATCAGGAAGAAAGGTGATCGTTGTTGCACCATGTAAATATGTTTGCAGATTACACTTGTAATAGTTGTAGTGTTTCAGTGAAAACTCTAAAAGGTTATGTAACGTTAACATCAAGCACTACACAGAAATGAGCCACATTACCTAACTTATATGCATGTTGCATGTCATGCTTCAGAAATTACAGCGCGTAGGCAGTCATCTTCATCAATAAGTCTCTGAAAAAATACTATGGCTGCATGGATCTGCTTGGTTACAAATATTCTTAAAATATCTTCCTTTGTGTTCAGGAATAATTAATGACTGAATTTTTGTATTAACTAACCCTTAATAAGAAAATAAGCAATCAATTAAGCAATCAATTCTTTGTTTATATGATTTTACCGGATGTGTATTACTCTTGCAAAATATATTACTCATTATGAGTCTTGTATTATGTGCTTTATTAAGGTCAAAGTGATGTCTGATAGCCCTTCAAGCAACTCAAATGCAGCCTGTGGCATTCTTGATAGAATGTCCCTTTCTGGTGAGTACATGGTGTACTATATAGTCATTTTTGGGAAATTATGATGTCATAATACATTTATTGTATTAATTTATACAATTTACATTCATTGCATTTATATGTAAAGAATTTGTAGGGTCCGCATCCTCACTTACACTCACACGCGCATCCTCACAAACACGCGCATCCTGACAAACACTCACACGCGTATTCTCACAAACACTCACACGCGCATCCTCACAAACACGCGCATCCTGACAAACACTCACACGCGTATCCTCACATACACTCACACGCGTATCCTCACATACACTCACACGCGTATCCTCACATACACTCACACGCCCATCCTCACATACACTCACACGCGTATCCTCACATACACTCACACGCGCATCCTCACATACACTCACACGCGTATCCTCACATACACTCTCACGCGGATCCTCACATACACTCTCACGCGCATCCTCACATACACTCTCACGCGCATCCTCACATACACTCTCACGCGCATCCTCACATACACACTCACATGCGCATCCTCACATACACACTCACACGCGCATCCTCACATACACTCTCACGCGCATCCTCACATACACACTCTCACGCGCATCCTCACATACACTCTCACGCGCATCCTCACATACACTCTCACGCGCATCCTCACATACACTCTCACGCGCATCCTCACATACACTCACGCGCATCCTCACATACACTCTCACGCGCATCCTCACATACACTCTCACGCGCATCCTCACATACACACTCACACGCGCATCCTCACATACACACTCACACGCGCATCCTCACATACACACTCACACGCGCATCCTCACATACACACTCTCACGCGCATCCTCACATACACACTCTCACGCGCATCCTCACATACACACTCTCACGCGCATCCTCACATACACTCTCACGCGCATCCTCACATACACACTCACGCGCATCCTCACATACACACTCACACGCGCATCCTCACATACACACTCACACGCGCATCCTCACATACACACTCACACGCGCATCCTCACATACACACTCACACGCGCATCCTCATACACACTCACACGCGCATCCTCACATACACACTCACGCGCATCCTCACATACACACTCACGCGCATCCTCACATACACACTCACGCGCATCCTCACATACACACTCACACGCATCCTCACATACACACTCACACGCGCATCCTCACATACACACTCACGCGCATCCTCACTTACACTCACACGCGCATCCTCACATACACACTCACGCGCATCCTCACATACACTCTCACGCGCATCCTCACATACACTCTCACGCGCATCCTCGCATACACACTCAAATGCGCATCCTCGCATACACACTCACGCGCATCCTCGCATACACACTCAGGCGCATCCTCGCATACACACTCAGGCGCATCCTCGCATACACACTCACGCGCATCCTCGCATACACACTCACGCGCATCCTCGCATACACACTCACGCGCATCCTCGCATACACACTCACGCGCATCCTCACATACACACTCACGCGCATCCTCACATACACACTCACGCGCATCCTCACATACACACTCACGCGCATCCTCACTTACACTCACGCGCATCCTCACTTAAACTCACCCGCATCCTCACATACACTCTCACGCGCATCCTCACATACACTCACGCGCGCATCCTCACTTACACTCACGCGCATCCTCACATACACTCACGCGCATCCTCACATACACTCACGCGCATCCTCACATACACTCACGCGCATCCTCACATACACTCACCCGCATCCTCACATACACTCACGCGCGCATCCTCACATACACTCACGCGCATCCTCACTTAGACTCGCGCATCCTCACATACACTCACGCGCGCATCCTCACATACACTCACGCGCGCATCCTCACATACACTCACGCGCACATCCTCACATACACTCACGCGCGCATCCTCACATACACTCACGCGCGCATCCTCACTTAGACTCACGCGCGCATCCACACTTAGACTCTTGCATCCTCGCATACACTCTCACACGCATCCTCACTTAGACTCGCACATCCTCACTTAGACTCATGCGCGCATCCACACTTAGACTCTTGCATCCTCGCATACACTCTCACGCGCATCCTCACTTAGACTCGCACATCCTCACTTAGACTCACATGCATCCTCACTTACACTGACGCGCGGATCCTCACTTACACTCACGCGCATCCTCACATACACTCACACGCGCATCCTCACATACACTCACACGCGCATCCTCACTTACTCACGCACATCCTCACTTACGCTCACGCGCATCCTCACTTACACTCATACGCATCCTCACTTAAACTCACGCGCATCCTCACTTACACTCACGCGCATCCTTACTTAGACTCACGCGCATCTTCACTTATGCTGCGTTCACACCGCACGCGAATGACGCAAATATATTGCGGTATTCGCGCGAAGATGGACGCGTGAACAATTTGAATCCATTCGCGCGTGAAATTCGCTTCATTCGCGTGTGACATTCACTACACAACAGACGTGAATTTGCGTCATGGGAGGGGGTTCTGCCAGGCAGCGGCAGTCGGCAGAAGGACTAGCCGAGTTAAGGCTGCTCTCACCGAGGTTGATGAGCGCTGAGCTCCGGTGATCGCCTGGGTCTCACACCTCTGAAAACGTCTCGGGTTATGTATATAACCCTTGTTCCCTGAGAGGGAACGAGCACTGCGTCGAAACGACGAATTGGGGGATGCTCCCTAAGCATAACCGCATCTGAAGTATGAATGAAACCTGTCCAATCCTGATTGGTGCAACGTCATGACGTAGATGTGACGGCATCACCGGAAGCTATAAAGGGATGTCCGGCGCATAGTAGCGTCAATTATCGCGATGAAGCAGAACGCTCTCAGGCGATACGCGGTGTGGCGACGAGACGCAGTGCTCGTTCCCTCTCAGGGAACAAGGGTTATATACATAACCCGAGACGTTCCCTATATCGAGGGAACTTCGCACTGCGTCGAAACGACGAATTGGGGAACGAGTACCCACTATGCCACACCAAGGGTACGCCTGCCCTAATGTGAAGCTGGAACCCAGGCACAATTAGGACTGGAGCACCCTGGCGCCGGGAGTCGCAGGGAGGTGAAGACTGTAAAATCGAATAAAAGTATGTTGAGTGGCCCAACCGGCCGCCTCACAGATATCCTGCATTGGAACGCCCGAAAGAAGAGCCACCGAGGAGCCCATGCCCCTGGTGGAATGTGCCCTTACGGCTATAGGTGAAGGCAGACCGCGCACCTGATATGCCGAGGCAATCGCCTGCACTATCCAGTTACTTATAGTGGGAGTAGCTGCAGGCAACCCCTTCTTAGGCGGACCAAAACATACTAAAAGTTGTTCAGATTTCCTCCACTGTGCTGACCTCTCAATATATATTCTAAGAGCCCTGACGGGGCACAATAGAAAAAGTCTCCCTTCTTCCGCCGTCACATGAGGCGGAGGATGGAAAGCCTGTAGAACTAAAGATCTGACCACACTAGAAGGCACCTTAGGCACGTAGCCCGGTCTAGGGTGCAGGATAGCTTTTACTCCCCCGGGGGCAAACTCCAGGCAAGTCGGCGTAATAGCCAAGGCCTGAAGATCCCCCACTCTCCTCAGAGATGTAATAGCCAAAAGGAAAGCTACCTTAAGGGTCAGAAACTTAGGTTCAACTGTTTCTAGTGGCTCAAAGGGAGCCTCAGCCAGTCCTTCGAGAACCACCGCCAGATCCCAGGAAGGAACCCTGGTCCTGACTACAGGCCTCATCCTCCTAGCCCCGCGGAGGAATCGTACAACCAATTGGTGCCTACCCAACTGCCCATCACCCAGAGGAGTGTGGAAAGCCCCAATGGCAGCCACGTACACCTTGAGTGTAGACGGGGTAAGCCCTGCAGAGAAACGATCTTGGAGGAACTCCAGCACTGAAGCCACCGGGCAGTTAACTGGATCCACCTCACGTTCTCTACACCAAGTGACGAAGACATTCCACTTGAGGCTGTACAATCTCCTAGTTGATGGAGCCCTAGAGCTGAGTAAGGTCTCTATAACGTCTGCTGGTAGTCCCGCCTCCTGGTACCTGGCCCCCTCAGGGGCCAGACCCACAGGCTCCATATTTCTGGCCGGGGGTGAAATATTGTGCCCCCCGCCTGTGACAGAAGGTCCCTCCTCAGAGGGACCTGCCACGGGTGACCCACCAGCAGAGCTATGATGTCTGAGAACCATACTCGAGTCGGCCAACGAGGAGCCACCAAAAGAAGACTGACTCCCTGCTGCCGAACTCTCTCCAGGACCCCGGGGAGCAGAGCGATCGGGGGAAATGCATACAGACGCAGCCTCGGCCACGTCTGTACCATGGCGTCCAGCCCCAATGGGGCTGGATGAGTGAGGGAGAACCACAGCGGACAGTGGGACGTCTCTCGAGACGCGAAGAGATCCACTTCCACTGGGCCGAACCTTTCGCATATCTGCTCCACCACCTCTGGGTGGAGCCGCCACTCCCCGGGCCTCAGCCCCTGCCTCGACAGTATGTCTGCCCCCTGATTTTGTATCCCTGGGATGTACATAGCCCTGAGTGATAACAATTTCTCCTGTGACCAGAGGAGGATGAGATGCGCCAGTCTGCACAGAGGGCGCGACCTCAACCCCCCCTGGCGGTTCAAATACGCCACGACTGCCATATTGTCTGAGCGGACCAGAACGTGGTGTCCGCGGAGATCCGGGAAAAAACTCCTCAGAGCTTTGTAGACCGCCATCATCTCCAGACAGTTTATGTGCCAGGAGGAATGACGGTCCTCCCACGGACCTCTCGCAAAGCGGCCTTCCATGACCGCGCCCCAACCAGTGAGGGATGCATCTGTTGAAACGGTCTTCCGGCAACACGATGCTCCCAGCACTGGTCCCTGGGACAGAAACCAGACTTTCTTCCATATGACTAGAGCCCGAAGGCATTTGCGTGTAACTCTGATCATACGAAAAGGGTTCCCCCTGGGGGAGAACCCCCTGGTCTTTAGCCACCACTGTAAAGCCCTCATGTGTAACAGGCCGAAGGGAATGACATTGGATGCTGCCGCTAGGTACCCTAATACTCTTTGAAAGTGCTTTACAGTGATATTCTGGCCTAGCTTTATTTTTGAGACTATCGCTAGAGTGGTCTCGATTCGTGCGGGAGATAGATGTGCCCGCATCGAAACCGAGTCCCATATTACCCCCAGAAAACTCGTTTTCTGGGCCGGCTGTAACACACTCTTCTTCGAATTGAGTCTCAACCCCAAGCACTGGATGTGTGACAGAACTACATCTCGATGTTGAACTGCCATCTCGTACGACTGCGCCAGGATTAGCCAGTCGTCGATATAATTCAGCACACGGATGCCCTGCAGTCTCAATGGAGCCAGAGCTGCATCCATGCACTTCGTGAACGTGCGAGGGGAAAGAGCTAGACCGAACGGAAGTACACGATATTGGTATGCTTCGCCCCCAAAAGCGAACCTCAGAAACTTCCTGTGGCATGGAAGGATGGATATATGGAAATAGGCGTCTTTTAAATCTATCGTGACGAACCAGTCCTTGGGCTGGATCTGACTCACGATGGCAGAGATAGTCAACATTTTGAACCTGAATCTCCTCAGAGACCGGTTCAGATACCTCAGATCTAAAATCGGCCGTAGCCCTCCATCCTTTTTTGGAACTATAAAGTACCGGCTGTAGAACCCGGCATCCCTCTCCGACATCGGAACCTTTTCTATGGCTCCTCTCGCCAGCAAGGATTTTACTTCTAGTTCCATTACCCGAACCCGCTGTGGCACCACTGCAGTCCATGTCACCCCATTGAACTTTGGAGGGGGGTGATCGAACTGCAGTCTGTACCCTGTCTCTACAGTACGCAGGACCCATTTTGATATATTCGGAAGGCATTTCCATGCGCCGAGATAATCTACTAAGGGAATCAGCCTCTCGAGGCTGACCTCGGGTGTTATTTGAATCTCGTCCCCAGCCCCCTGAAGCGGAGCCCCGGCAGGGAGCAGCTGGAGTCGATATTCGGTGTGTGGGGACAAGCGCTGTTCCGTCGCAGGTCTTTTTTGAGGCGACTGGGACAGCACCTGTCCCAGGGAAAACGATGTGGCCCGAAGCGTCAGTGACGGCGGGATTACCACATCGTTTTCCCCCGAGCGCCGCGCGGAGAACAACCTCGGTTGCGTCCGCGCGGGGGGGACCGCTCTTAAAGGTCCAGCCGATGCTAGGACCTTTTTGCAGCAGCCTTCTTAGCCAGAATGACGTTCCTCAGATCGCCCTTCGGCCTCGAAGGCTGCTGCTGTTGTTGTTGAGAGCGCCGCCTTTTTTGCCAAGCTCCCGGAGGAGGGGCTCGAAAAGCGACGCTCTCCTTCTGCACCTGTCTGTGCGAGGAGCTAGTGGACGGCTGAGGCTGCCCGCTTTGGGCAGCCTTCCCCTTAGAGCGACGAGGGAGAAACTGCCGAAAAGCTGCTGACTGTTTTTTCGCCTCCTGAAATCTGTCGACGACGTTATTAACGGCGTCGCCGAACAGACCAGAAGGCGAAATCGGGGCATCAAGGAGAAAGGTTTTATCCCTCTCCTTCATCCCCGATAAATTCAACCATAAGTGTCTCTCCACAGTCACCATAGATGCCATGGAGCGGCCGATGGCACGGGCCGTCTCCTTGGTGATGCGGAGAGACAGGTCAGCAGCTTTACGGAGCTCTAAAATGTCTTCAGGGGAGGGACCCTCTCCCTCATCTAGCTCTTTGAGGAGGTCGGCCTGGTATGCCTGCAAAATAGATAATGTATGCAGGGAACTACCAGCCCGCCCAGCCGCCATATATGCCCTGCCCACCAACGCAGATGTATCACGGCATGGCTTGGTGGGCAGTGCCGGGGCTTTAAGGGACGATGCCGATTCGGGCGAAAGATAGCTCGCGAGAGCATCTTCCACCCGCGGCATCGTCCCATAACCAGCCTCGCGCGCCCCCAGTACGTTAGAATAATCCAGTACCGGGGGGTTGGAAACACGCGCTGAATAAGGCTTATTCCAGGACCTGCTCAACTCGTTGTGCAGGTCCGGGAAAAATGGTAAGCCCCGGCGAGGTGTTGGAGCCCGGCGAGAGAGAAAGCGGTCATCCAGCCTGCTGGGTGGCTGGATCTCCTGCCTCTCTTGTGGCCATTCAATATTTAATTTGGCCACAGCACGGGTCAACACCTCCACTAACTCCTCATTGACGGGTGGATGAAGTGGCGACAATATATCTTCATCCCCCGCCTCGATGTCGAACTCATCTGGCTCCTCAGAACCAGAGAGCACGAGCATCGGACCGCCCACCCCGGGGGAAGAAGCCGCAGCGCGGGCTTCCACACGGGGAGGACGGTCATCTGGACTGTCAGCGGATGATTGAGAAAGTGCCTCGGCAGTCTCAATCTCCGCTGACAAATCCAGTTGTGAACCCCATGATCTGTGACGCCGAGCCGCCTCAGCGACTGCGGGTCCCGAACCACGGGGTTCACGGGGCTGACCGCCGTCATTAAAAATGGCCAGCCGCGAGCGAAGCACCTTGAGTGTGAGCTTCTCACAATGCTCACAAGCGGCTCCCTCGAGAGCCGCTGTGGCATGCTGCACACCCAAACATAGAACACAAAGCGAGTGTGTGTCCGTGCCTGACATAAATCGAGGACACGGAGGCACACACCGCCTGAACTCAGTGCTCTTAGTCGCCATTTGTACTCTATATATATTTAATTTACTTTGCTAGAAAGACGTACAACAGTAAATAGACAGGACAATATACACAGAGCGTTATGCTGAAGAGCGATAACTGACACTACTATGCGCCGGACATCCCTTTATAGCTTCCGGTGATGCCGTCACATCTACGTCATGACGTTGCACCAATCAGGATTGGACAGGTTTCATTCATACTTCAGATGCGGTTATGCTTAGGGAGCATCCCCCAATTCGTCGTTTCGACGCAGTGCGAAGTTCCCTCGATATAGGGAACACCAGATCAAATTTTCAAATAGGAGCTCTCTTAATAAATAAATCACATATTTGAGCTTTAAACAACTACATTCTCACCTGAACAACTATTAAAACTACATTTTGTGACACAATACAGCAGTATTTTTAAATTACTCTGGCCTCAGGGTTTCCCCAATGGGTTTCCCATCCGTCACTTCACCACGTGACAGCAGTAAGCAGGCTCCTCATTGGTTAACGCGGCGCGAATATCCACCAAAGCAACGTGCTGAAACCTCACCTAAACCCAGTTAATTCAAAACGATTTATTAAAATATTGTTTTCATTAATGTTATGTAATGTGACAGTCCCAATCAAAGTTATTATTAGTCGTGCGTTGCTGTTTGAACTGCGCGAGCTGAAGCCGATGCGCTGAATCAACACTGGTAAGTTACACTGAAACTTTGCTAGCACGTTAAGTCAACAAAAAGCTTCCTATATGAGATTAATCAGATTAATATAAAGTTAACAAAATGTTACAAATTATATATCTTCACAAAATGATGCGAATGGACAAGTGAACTTGAATTGAGTTGCTGATATTCATATGCAGAATGGGAGACGCGTGGCGTTCACGCGCTCTAGGAACAACGCTCTGAACACGGCACCTAAACCCGATGACTTTACAGCCATTTATTAAAATTGTGTTCTCATTTGTTATATAATATGACTGTCCCAATCATCGTTATTATGCATTGCTCTGTATGCGCTAAAGCCGAAGCACTGAATGAAAACCAGCCATCACTGACTGAAGCCATTTGTTAGTGCGTTTTATTTCGCTGAAAGAAACGCATCCTATATGATTGATCACATATATAACGTTACAAAATAAATGTAATATTACAAATTACTTCAGCACAATCTGATGCGAATGCACAAGTGAACTTGAACTAAGTTACATGCGTTAGTCAGAATGCGTGACTCATGTTGTGCATGCGCTCTTCCTGGATCAACGTAATGAAACACACGGCAAATAAACCCAAATACTTAAAAATCACAATGTTTTATTACAATAGTGTTCTCATTAATGTTGTGTAATATGACAGTCCCAATCAGTCATTATTAGTGCTGTTGGAGCTGCACGCTGAAGCTGATCACCGCCACGCTTTTACTACCGCTCACCTCTAACGTAATTATTAACCAAATGCATCCTTATGAGATAAATCAGCTAAAGATAGGCCTGAACAAAATAAACACAATATTACAACTTACATTTGCGCAAAACAAAAGGCTGCGAATGCACATGCAAGCTTGCAGTCATGATGAAGGTGTAACTCCAGCTGTAAAATGGTTCCAAATAGAACTCGGGCGCGCTCGCATCATTTTTCCTCCCGTTTCCTCACGCATGCGCATGACCCTGCTTAATCGTTGATCGATAAGTCTTATCGATCAAATGTCTTATCGACAATTAATCGGATCATCGATTAATCGTTGACATCCCTAGTGTGAACGCAGCATTAAGGGGGTCGCACACCGGACCCGGAGCTCGGCGGCGCGCCTTGTCTTTAAAATTCGAACACATTGTTTTCAATGAGTGTACGCACACCGGTGGCGTCATTCGGCCTTCTAAATCCTGCCGCGCCACAGAGCGCCATTTCAAGGCTTTATATTAAAAGTATATTATCGTTAAGGTATACTGATTTCAACCTTTGCTACAAGACAAATTTGTTTTACATTCTGAGTTCAACAGCTTGAATAAAGTCTAAACATATTTTGGGGAAATGTATAATAAACGTAGCCTTTTAAAATGTGCGCGTCTGGTGTGCGATACCTGAGACGCTGCGCGGTGCGCCGGCGAGCTCCGCGTCCGGTGTGCGACCCCCTTTAGACTCACGCGCATCCTCACATACACTCACACGCGCATCCTCACTTAGACTCGCGCATCCTCACTTACACTCATACGCATCCTCACTTACTCACGCGCATCCTCACACTCACGCGCATCCTCACACTCACGCGCATCCTCACTTACACTCACACGCATCCTCACATACACTCACATGCGCATCCTCACTTAGACTCGCGCATCCTCACATACACTCAATGATTTATTACTGAGGTTTCTTTTCTCTCTCACAGATGCCTTTTCAAGATAAACCCTGAGACGGGATCAAAAGTCGAGATAGAAGAACACGTCAAGAAAGGAACTGGCAGTCAGTCTAAAGGTTCTTTCGTTGATGAGCAGAATTGTGGATTATGGATGGATGGAGTAAAAACTTTCGTAAGCGTGTCAAATCTCTCTTTATTACCATAGAGAAATTCTTGAGTGTTACAGACTTTTTCGTGATTTAATTATTTTATTTTCATGACTCATCTGTTGATGAGACAAATCCACTTTTTCGTCATATATGTGTATAACAAATTGCTATTGTACAATATCTTACATTGTTGCAGTTATTATTAAAAAAAAAATATTTATGTTATGTAACATATTATGTTATGAACTAATTGTTATATTGTTAAAGTGTTGAAGTCATGAACTAATTTTATTATTGGTATGCTGCTTTGTTTTTTTTATATTTTTGCAGTTATGATATAACTTTGTATATATAATGTGGTCATTATGAACAAACTATATTGTGATCACATTACTATTTTAAAACAACCTTAAAGTTCATTTTTTTAAATAAAAACTACAAAAACAATCTTTTGCACTCTAGGGTGGTTATTTGAGTTGTAGTAATGTCCAATCTAATTGGTAATTTCATGGTTGTTACATAATTTTCCACAATTTGTAATCCTTATTTTTTTACATAATTTTCTTGTTTAAATATAGAAACTCATATAAATGACAGATAAAACCTGTATTTTGAACTATGGAAAATTACTGTAATTTTACGTGTTGGTTATTTTACAGTTTTTTTCTGGCGCCCCAGCTGCCGGAATATTTCCGTTTTTTTACGTGCTGGTTATTTTCTGTTATTTTACAGTTTTTTTCTGGCGCCCAGCTGCCGGAATATTTCTGTTTTTTTATGTGTTGGTTATTTTCTGTTATTTTACAGTTTTTTTCTGGCGCCCCAGCTGCCGGAATATTTCCGTTTTTTTACGTGCTGGTTATTTTCTGTTATTTTACAGTTTTTTTCTGGCGCCCCAGCTGCCGGAATATTTCCGTTTTTTTACGTGCTGGTTATTTTCTGTTATTTTACAGTTTTTTTCTGGCGCCCCAGCTGCCGGAATATTTCCGTTTTTTTACGTGTTGGATATTTTCTGTTACTTTACAGTTTTTTTCTGGCGCCCCAGCTGCCGGAATATTTCCGTTTTTTTACAGGTATTTTTTTTACAGTGTGTGTATGACCTTTTGCCTGTTTTTGTCTACGATTGTGGATTACCCTTCAGTCAATACTCCACTTGGATCCTCAGCCTTTGTCTCAGAGCAGTCTGTTAAAATAATAAATAAATATGGAAACTAACTCGAGAACTAAGGCAGGCTAAACAAAAATTGAGTGAAAAACAAACCAAAACTGAGCATCGTATAAATTCTGTATTGTAGCAAATTAGCTCAAGTGGGAAATAACTTGTTATAATTATGAATATTTGGACAGGTTAACCGAATTAATTTAATGTAACAATGAATATTACAATCAAATAATCTGTTCATCCAGCGAACGCTCAGTACTGGTTGTCTATTAACTCTTCAGAAAGGATATTTTTATGTGGCCACATAAAAAAATAACTCTTTCTTAGCTTGTAGCTATGATTGATTCATTAAAGTGACAATTTATTTATAAGAAAACCAGAATCAACTCGTATGAATGTGTATAGTGGAAGTGGCTGAAAAAACGGATCAGAGCAAAGGAATGAAGCTATGAAAAGAGTCAAACACCTGTAAGAATCATCAGTAAGGACAACAAGCTCCATTGTTTGAACAAAAGGTTTTACAGCTTTAATTAACTATACAGTGATTTTGTATATCATATATTACTTGCATTTGCATGAGATTTTGAAGAGCGTCAGCATACAGTCACCAGAGAAAGTCTTGGTAGTTCTGTCTGATGGTGTTGCACATCTGCAAACGATTCCTTCTGTGTTAAGAGAAGAACAAAAACATGCAAAACTCTATGCAATATAAAATACCATATATACAAACAGTGCTGATATAAATGGCAGAGGACTACATGCAAAACCATATTTCTATAAAAACATTTCAAACATATAACAAAAAAGAAAGCCAAAGATAGACTGTTGAAAGTAACCATATCAACAGCAGAATTCAACACCACAGGGATGCACAGCAGCAAAACTAGGGATGGCTATCTTTAAGGTTTTAATTATATTAATACTCTTACCGATACTGCTTATTGATCGGAATGTGTGTGTATTTTTTTTTTTTTTTTTTTTTTACCTAAGTAAGAACATACAAACTGAACTCCAAAATAACTCCTAACTGTTTACACCCATTTAAGATATAAATGCTCTCCAAGCTGGTCATTTTGACATTGGCTATTTGTTGAGCATTTGATGGTTTAGATGCGCACATCAGGCCTAGTATGTGCACGTCAGTCCGTTTTGCAGTGCGCACATACATTGCCGCCTCAAGTTGAAAACGCATCACTTGCGTGGATTATTGTGCATTTAATAGCTCTTTTTTATTATTATTAAACACGTCCTGCAAGTGGAAACTGCATATTAAATCTGACATTACATTTAGAGAAATGAGGTTCACTGCTGTAAAGGAAAGGAAGCCAGGCTAGTTTATAATAGTTTTACCTTATCTTTTTAGAATCGTTGGAAGCCAACATTTTTAATAAAATAAGTTAAATATCACAGCCCTGATGTGTAAACAGATGAAACATTTATTAGTTTTCTTGACCATCGTCACACATTAAGCTAGACTGTCATGTTGTGTGCACTATAGCTCCATGAGAGCTTTCTCTCTTCTGGATTGCAAATAATAAAAATGCATCACAGACAAATGGCTTAATATTATCTCATCTAGACAATACCAGCAAAGATAGAATTTGCAAGAATATAGCAATAAATAGTAAGTGATTCTTTTTAATTTCCCCATTACAGACAGCAGAACTTATAGCCTATTATAGTGTCAGTTTACACAGTCAATATTTATATTCATTTCCATCCTGCATCTATTCTAGCTAAATAATACATACACAACACATGAAAAATATTTTAAAGGTCTGGTCATTATTTTATTCACTTTTTCACCAAGGCAGTGCTGGTGCTCGTTTGGAGCCAGAGCCTATAGTTTCAAATCGGTTCTTTGTCTTTCCACAACCAAAGCACCAGCTCCGAATCAGGAAAAGTGGTTATTTGAGTAGCACCAAAACATTGCTGAGCTAGAAGTAAGAACTGCTTGTGTCAGGGGCTGGGGGCGGGGGTTACCGTCATTAGCGCGGGAAGTGGGGTGCTGCGGGGGCTGCAGCACCCCTTGTTATAAAATTATATGAAATATGAAATGAAATAAAATAGAATGACATAACATACTGTGTTTGATATGGGATTTAAATAATGGGCAGTGGATAAGATATAAACTAATGATTAATTATTTTAATAATTCCTCAGGAACTGCTTCCGTCACTGTCACATCAACTCGCTCACTTCCGTTTGGTCATGGCTAGCAATAAGCAGAAGAAATGCATTTTTAAACTTTTTTTTTGAGTAATAATACTAACACGGTTAAGAAAAGTAAAATTGGGAAATCTTCTCAAATAAAGTATGTAAACAAAAACGACGCTGACCTTGACACCGACACAAACTCTGTTCAGACATCCGCGACCGCGAGGTTTGTGAGCTGGGCGTTAACATGTATTATGATATTTTACAAACATGTGATTATGAATCATTATTTCTCCAAATATGTGCACATGATGGACTAAGAGCCCTGGCAGATGCTGGCTATTGTATGTAGCCTATGAACACAAATAAAAAGAATGCTTTATGAGTTATGATTAACATGTGTCTGTGTATGATCCATGGGCGTCGGAACCATTGTGTGTTGTGAGGACAAGACCCACCCACTTTTTAAGACCAATGATATTGGACCCACTTACTTTTATCGTCACTAATTCGACACATGTCTGTTTACCTACCCTAACCGAGGAAAACTTATTAGGTGTTTGACTCTTTTTTTTCCACTTTTCTAATATTCAGAAACTGTAGCTTTCGTGCCTCGATCGTCTGCCGGTGACCGGTCCCAGTATAGTTGCCCCTCTGTGTTTTCTAATGGACGTTTCTGATTCTTCACAAAAATTTACAGATTAATATCTTTATGTTTGAAGCTTAAAATGTGGCAAAAGTTCGCAAAGCTCAAGGGGGCCGAATACTTTCGCAAGGCACTGTAAGTGATTAATGACTGAAATAACATTTTTGGGTGAACTAACCCTTTATGCATATTTTTCCCCACCACACTTCTTTTTCTTCTTTGTCTCATATTTGATCAAACAATTTCAATAAGGAAATGTATTGTCTTTGATACAGTAGCTTAAATAATTTCTTCAAAATATCATCAAACAACATAGATTGTTCAGCCAAATGGATAAAACTTAAATGTCCTAAACATGTATGACAGTGAAACTCTTGAGGGGAGACAACTCAAAAGTAATGGTTTGTTACCATTCTTATTCCTACACTGGGAGTTGTCAAACGGCCTTGTCTGTAGGTCGTAGCATTAGCAGTGCAAAGCTGGCGGTTTTCCTGTTTACCTGCTGACTCAGATGTTTCAGATCTTTGACCTACCCTTCAGTGATCAACTGGGTGATTGTCAGGTATGTGTGCACAGGCATCATCTCAAGGCCCCTTTGTCCTAGACCTGAGGTCTACATGAGCAGCATGTATTCCAGCAAAACAGATCGTACACCACATCTAAGCAATATTAACAGAAACATTCCTGTACAAGAAAAAATATAGTATAATGGGAGCTGTTAATGAAAAAAAAAATGACATTAGAAGGACATATTTTAATATCCTATATAATTTAGAACTATAGAATTTATAGAATTGTAAAAGTATATGGAGACAAACACTGCAAGATCATTGAGTGGGAAAGACTCTATCTATCTATCTATCTATCTATCTATCTATCTATCTATCTATCTATCTATCTATCTATCTATCTATCTATCTATCTATCTATCTATCTATCTATCTATCTATCTATCTATCTATCTATCTATCTATCTATCTATCTATCTATCTATCCAATTCAAAGTCACATAACAACTCAAAGCAAAAATAACTGCTGAAATCCACTGACTAAAAAAAAAAAAAAAAAAAAAAAACACTTAATGCTTAATGGTTGACTGAATGATTAATGGCTCACCCATAAAAACATTCTCTTGTCACTACCTACAGACTTTACAATGTATCCTATAGAATTAGTCAAAAAAAAAAAAAAAATCTACACACACTGAACTTACAAAATGCAAACACATGTACCTGATTTCACAGGCAGGGCTTGGATTAAGCCAGGAGTTCAATGTGCCTTAGAAAAAAAAGCAAACAAAAAACACCTTTAATGCTATGCATTTTAAGAAAAAAATAATGGCAGTGACACATTTTAAGATATGTCAGTGCAATTTGCACTGATTAAAGTTAAACCAGCTCAAACAGGCATTTTAGTCTGGAACTATTAAGCCTTGTCTGTGAAACCCGGGGGGTGAAGTTATATAAGCATTTCAAATTCCCAGGGAAGTTGGAGGGTCAGAATAAACGTATGTATACTAATACATATTTAATTTGAAATCACAGTGTTTTGCATAATTGCAACAACTATTCAAATAATGATTTAACAGAATCCTCCAAACTGACTGCAAAAAATACCTTTTTCATGAAATTAAAAGAGTTTTTCCTTGGGGGGGGGGGGGGGGGGTGAAATGCTGTTTCATGCATACTGAGCTTTTTACACTGTTAAAGACTTGGATTCCCATCCTAAACATATACAAAGTTTCAAAAACTAATGTTGGACGTTTGATGGAGTATTTCTGTGTTAAAAATACTCCTTCCGGTTTCTCCCAAGTTTTGGAGAGTTTTTTTCGAGTATGGCTCGGCTTGACGTTAACAAAGCGGAAGGTTGTATGGGCCGTACAGGCTCTTCTCCCGGAAGGGTGTGCGCGCGCGTGACTAGAGCGAGAGAGGAAATGCACGCCCGTAAACACTCGCTCAGGTGCAGATCCAGTCGTCGTTATAGTCCGCGCCGCGCTCCACTTTATTCCTATGGGTGATATCAAGCGACTTCAACGCTTCAGCACAGCATTCCGGGAAGGCAGCGCTGCATTTGAACCGATTTGAACGCAGAAATGACGGGAAGCTTCACAACATCGCTTCAGTCGCGTCGCAAAGTGGATTTCCACCGTTCACTGTTGTCAGGACTTCACCAAATCATACCAAAGAAGTGTGTTTTTGACGGAGCGTTCCCAGCGATAAAAGTTCGGTCCTGCTTTGGAAGCAGGCGGTGAGTAAAACTGCTTCAAATGTCTGTGCTCTTGGCTATCGTCACGTGAGTAAAAATCAGTAAACGACACGATCGAGTGCTTCGTCATTCAAATGCGCTAACGGACTTCATTGTTGTTCTATGTATAACGTTACACTAGTCTGACATGCAAAACCGCTTTGCTTGCTACTGCTAAGGTTTAGTCGCATACAATAGTCCATAAACCGAATCATGTCCTCATAAACTGCGAGTAAAGACACACAGGCCACTAAATACAGTACATACCACAGAGACGGATGTCCTGCTGTTGCTGTTTCTCCTGTTCAATTTATTTCAGCCTCCGAATGATTCTGGATCATATCTATTAGCTGAGATCGATAGCCATGAGTTTCTCCAGGCTTGAGGACGTCACTGCTTTGCGCGCAGGTCATTCTTTAGCTCCACCCACACGATACGCCTCCAGGCGCTCGTTTTTTTCCGGAAAGACTCGGTACATCCTATATTTCTTTTATAAATATAATAAAACTAAAGACTTTTCGGAGATATGATGGATACAATAGTACTCTATAGGTACTCAATATTGACATGAGATTGACTGAAACTGAGTGTTTAACCCCCCCTTTAAAATAAGCAAAATAATCTGCCAGTGGGGTAAGAAAAATAATCGTGTTTTCTGTTTGAATTAAGATTATTTTGCTCACCCCATTGGCAGATTATTTTGCTTATTTTAAGCAAAAGCTTTCTTAATTTTGAGTTATTTTTTCCCAAAACAATACAAACATTTAAACTTGTCTAGTAAATGTTTCTAAATGTAAGATTTTTTTAAATAAATTTTTACTAGAAACAAGACAAAAATACTAAGTAAGCAAAGCATTTTTTACAATGCTGAGATTACTGAACATTGACCATTACTGAACTGAGCGTTACTTCAGTGAGTTTATTTATTTATTACATATAGCAACTTACCGTTCACTCTGGAGTAGTCGGTTGTCCATCTGCAGGGAAAGTTGTCCCCATATCAACACACAAGTCATGTGAAATGAGGGTTTGAAACTAAACATTGTTGCCAGATGGCTGCGTATGGTGGTTTTGTGGGGCCAGTTTTATGGGGGGTGGCTGTTCCGTGACAGTGGATACCCTCTACGGCCATATATTTTAACCTCTGTCAAAACCCATTGACATATAGAGGAGAGCCACAGAGCCCACAACTGCACCTGCAGCACAATAGAGTGGTAGAAACTTGTTATATAAGCTGGCTTTATATTTCAAAGATGAAAGTCTATCTTTAAGTGATGTGCAAGGTCAGTTGTAACAATGTTCATAAGCATCTTAGCTATTTTCTTTTGAGTTGAAAGTTGAAGTCATCAGTTACAAATATAAAACACATTATATAGGCCTACACAACATGGCTCATGTTTAAATGTCAAACTGTTATTTTATTGATTGATGCTTCATTGGCAAAAATGTGAAAACGGGGCTAAAGTCTCCACGGGGTAAAAGGCTCCTTTGATTTTATTTTCAACTAATCTATTAGATGGCACACAAATTTGCCTCAGCACTTTTCAAAACATGAAACATGAAACTTTGTCTGATATTTAATGCAATTACAGGCAGATTCAAGTAGCAAATAAGATTTATATATATTTTAAAACAAAGGTCCTGTTAAAGTTTGCCAGTTTTGTTCAAGGTAATCGAAGCAACAGTTTGTCAATAAAATAAGAATATGTAAAAGTATGGTATTTGGGGTAAAAGGCACCCTTGCTGTTGGGGCAAAAGGCACCATATTTAACATGATATTAAGCAGCTGGCTGACCTTTCCATTTGTTGACACGACATGGTTAGATTCAGATTGTATGTATGATTATAAGTTGGCAATCCACATTTTATAATATATAATAGTTTATTATGTTTATAATGAAACCATCAGATTTAAACATGTGATAATCATACCATAAAAAAATATATTGTTTCTACTGTAAATTCCAGGCAGACAGACAAAGACTAACGATGATGTTTAACAACAGGTTTTAATAATAAGATTCATTTGACAGACAAACAGGCAGATGCAAAACACACTAAACATAACATAGATCTGACACTGTGGTGACCGAGGGATTCTGGGAAGTGTAGTGTTGATAAACAATTACAAAACAATTAATGTAATGCAAACACATTAGAATGTTAATCATGCATCTAAAATGTAAAAAATATGGGTAACACTTTAGAATACTGTTCCGTCATTAAAGTATAACTCAGTAACACAATAGTAGCATTCTAGTAACTAACTAAACAACTCTGATTAATGAATTAGTAAGTAATAGCGCTCAGTTGAATGTGATAGTTCACTGTTAGCTATAATCAATAACTACATATTCTTTTCATAACTCCCAGAGGACAAGCTTTTTAGGTTTTTTTTAAGGTTTTGGATAGTAACACTTAAGTAATAATTACTAATGGGTTATCATGATATTCACTTTAGAATACTGATGTAATTATAGTAACACTTGAGTCACTACTATCCAAAACCTTACACAAATGTCAAAAATTACACAAATGTCAAAAATTTACAATGACTGCAGTAATTACTATAGACGGTTGCATGCATGCATGTTGCTATGGTTACGTGCCTGGCTTGAAGTTAACTTCCGGTCTGTGTCTTTTGATCCGAAAGCCTTGTGCTTATTAAAGTTGTCATGAACTGGCTTTTTTTCCTTTTTTTCTACTGTTGTCTGAGGTCAACTAATGATGTTCATGTGGTTTTTACATTCAAAAACATCATAACTAATAAGTAATATTTTCTACACTGGTTTTGAGGCTCTCTCCAAAACGCTGGGTTTTGATGGACGTGACTTTTGATGCACTGGAGACTTGGAAGTAAACGCCCACGGCTAGGATTGGATACGATTTGCATATTTAATAAGCTTAAGCTCCCCTGTCAGTTCACATGACAGAGAGGAGAGATTGAGGGAGAAGCGACAACCAGAATGATTCTCTCGACCACAGGGCTCGTAAACGTCTTTATCAAACAAACACAATGATTTATTTCTCATCGACCCACGTTTGATTGGACTATTATTTTAATATTACACATAGCCCACAAGAACGGACAATATGAGCCCAAACCGTGCGCACACACATACAAGTGTGCACGTCGCCCTTCAGAAGTCAAGAGAGAGTGAGACTGAGAGAGAATAGCAGATCTAGAACGGAATACTAAGAGATTCATCGGCCTGCCGGGCTTTGTGAGTCCAGCGTGCTAAAGGTATGCTCTGTTAGACACGTACACATAAGCAAAACGATCTATAACAATGCAATACCATTACATAAAAAACACGTTTTACTCACATAAGTGTGTTGCACCATTTCTGTCGGATCCAAATCCAGCTTCAACCGGAGATTTGTTTACAAACGATCCCGCAGTGAAATGAAGTGAACACCACTGTCTTCCCCACGTGAGCTGGAACTTCATTAAAAATAAAGTTCAACCACACATTCCTAATATTAGGATCCGAAGGAAGCTTATGCAGCGACTGTGTTCTTCAACAACCAGAAATAGCGGAATATATTGATATCTTCTTCAGCATGTTTAATGTTGTTGACCAGCTAGCATGAGCCGATCACCTCCATGAGTCGATGAGTGAGGCTACTGAATTAGACACGTAGAGGCGGTGTTTCGTTGTGCACTGACGTAAGTATGAAGCACAGGACTGTTTGCTGAGCTTAGTGTCTATAAAAGCTTTCCTTTGACTAACAAGGAAGTTTTCGCTCTGAAACTTAAAGGATATTCTTATATTACCATGACCTTTTATATAGCAAAAGCTCAACGGAAAGTTGTTTTCTCAATTCATCATCCCTTTAAATGTCCAATCTAACTGCATATGACAGCAGAGTCTAATGTCATTTAGACTGTATGTCTAATGTGATTTACTTGTTTTTATTTGCTTGTTATCAGAAATAATCTACTGTATAGTTCATTTATTCTGGCTGTTTACACATTGCATTAACATGTGATCGCCGTGATCCTAGCGTGCATATCGGTTCATCACATCGATTAGGACACAGCACGTTTACATTTGTTCACGTCAAGTGGTCACCATTTGGATGACTAATTGGATTTATGTTCATCACAAAATATTAAATGAGCTGTGATAGGCCTTTACGGAGTGTAAAACAACTTTCTCTTTATCATCTATTAATTGCAGTGCCCATAGCACAGGATTTTTGTTATGCACTATACAATCAATCTCAATAGTGTACTTGATCTACAAGTTTAAGTTTCCCAACATTAATCTTATATTATGAAACAAAGAAACGTGTTATTCCGATGCATTGCATGATTGAAAGGCGAGCACGCACATTTGTATAGGCTACTGTACAGAAAATGGCATTACATGGCCCTTAAAGGGTTAGTTCACACAATTTTAATTCTGTCATTATTACTCACCCTCATGTCGTTCCAAATTCATTCATTGTCATTCATCCAAACACAATTTAAGATATTTTTTGGGTTGGGCTCGGCATGAGGGTGAGTACTAAATGACAGGATTTTCGGTTTTAGGTGAACTTCACTGTAAAAAATAAAAACTGAAAATGTATTGGTAATTTTCTGCCACTACATTATCCATTAATTTTACGGAAATTTCAGTTAACCCTTAAAACACAAACTATTGCAATGTGTAATTACAAATACAGGTAAAACAATACAGAAAATGCCTTCATATTTAAACAGTACATTGTGCCCTATTTTTGTTGACTTTTTTTTACAGTGTGGGCTTTAAGGGGGGTGTTTCCCCCACTCTATATTGAAGAAAGAAATGGGAGATTATTTATAATAAACATGCTGAAACTACAAAAAAAAATATAAATGAAGATAACATTGCACAATTAAAATTAAATATGATATCGCATAAGAAAAATAATGTAACGATGAGTACCCAGGTTGAGGATCCATTTTCTATTTTATTAAGACAACAGTCCACAATCGAAGTCTAGAGTACAGGCAAGATCAAAATACATGTAGGCAGTGCAAACAAACAAATAAACACAACAAGGCAGTGAACGTAGGCAAGAGAGTAGTCCAGAAACAGGCAGGTGATCCAAAAAGAGACATTAAACATGATAGACCGCTCAGCATTGTAGTGTTACACTCCACAAGACGTCGCAATGAATGGCAGAGTGAACACTAGCTGTGTTCGAAATCGCCCCCTATACCCTCATTCACTATTCCCTACATTAGTTCACTAATATAGTTCACGTGAGGGAGTGAAGAAAACGAGACACTGACTGAGCCGGAAGGGCTGCCCCTTTTGCAGTGTCTGCTTGCTGTTTATTTGAAACGTAGCAAACTGGCAGCTCTAGTAATAATTAAAAGATTTATCTTGCACTCTGCGGTGGAAACTAGCATGTATAAACCATAATCAAACAATTTAATTATCAATTAAAAATTAATTTATACCTGTGCGATAGTCCGCTGGGCCAGTGCAGTTTGGAAGATGGATGGATGATTTATTCAGCTGCGAGCGCCATCTCCTGGCAGCTATATCCACTATACCCTTGCAAATGGCATTATTTGAGGGAACAGCCATTTGTAGTGGTGTCCGTAACCATAGTGAACGTTATCGAGTGCACTCATTCAATCCCAAAATGCACCGCTATAACGAGTTTGCAACCATTGTACGCTCACTCGACTCCTAAAGAATACCCACAATGCACTGTGAGATTGCGCCACACGTCGAATGAATTCCCGCGTCTCGCCAGCAGATGGCATCCACAGCGGAATCATCAGAACCATAGACGGACAAGACCAATTTTATTATAGACCCATTAACTTTTATTGTCTCTAATAATAAGTGTTTGGACGTGGTGAATTAAACACGTTAGACAGACAATTTATTTCCATTTTTTTTATAATATTTTCTTTATTTTTATTGAAAATAAATACCTTTCCAATCTGATATCTGATGGGAAAAGCGAGTTTCACCCCTACACTAGCCAACTGTTGCTGTATTTAATTCTGGGTTTTCCGTAAATCCGCTTCATCTAGACGTATATAATTTTTTATTATTATTCCTTATATAACCCTTTCCCAGTAAGTTAGTGTCACAAGAGCGCTATAGGGTTAACAATAGGAGCACATATGACTTACAAGCTGCATGACCATTGCATAAGAGAATAGGCCGTCTCAGTTGATGTATTAAAAGTTCTTAATTTCGTTGTTCTCTCAATTCTATCATTTGAAGAACAATTTAAAATAATATTTCGTAAAAGCACGACATGACGCAGCAGCATGTTCTCTGAGGAAAAATCTTGCGGAAATACTCGTGCAGGTATAAGCATGTCTGCGTGTGACACAAAGCAATCACCACACTGTGCATTTATTTTATTTTCTCAAACTAAACAGCATTATCTCTGGGGCCTTCAGTGTCAGAATTCGCTCACTCGTTTTCATTCACTCCATTAAGTGAACTAGTGGAGTAATGGGGAATAAATGAGGGTATACAGGGCGAATCGGACAGTGGTAATTCATTCAGCGCTCGACTCTCACAGTGCGTTGAGAGTGAGAGCGATTCAAAAGCAGGAGTCATTTGCTCTCGAAACGCTCTTGCTGTATTTATGAGCCTATCGTTCTGCGCAGCGCTGCTGCATCGATCAAGCCTCCTCCTCAATTGCTCGTAGCCTACTACATAGCCTACTACATCGGCTGTACACCTGTACACTCATTATTGCGGTGCATTGTGGGATTGGATTAGTGCACTCAAAAACGTCCACTATGGTTTCGGACACCACTACAAATGGCTGTCCCCTCAAATAGTGCCCTATTTAAGGGTATAGGGGGCGATTTCGGACACAGCCACGGTTTATATAGACTGAGGTGATGAGGCTAATTGCACACAGGTGTAAACAATGATGGCTGATGAGTCAGGGCAAAGGATTATGGGTAATGAAGTCCGGAGTGGGGATTAATATTGAAGTGAGGGAGCCCTCTGGTGGCGATCAGAGGGAGCCCCAGAAGCCTGATTTGAGACAGATAATACAGCCTCTATACCGGATGTTAAGTTTGGGCAACAAAAGCGTGCATGCGCAGTAACGTTTTTTTATGTTGCTGCCGTTGAAACCGTCTATACAGCTATTTTGTTTTTTCACTTTAGAATACTGATCCAAATAATTGGTAGTTCTTTCTGAAGGATTTAGTAACACTTGAGTCATTACTAGTGGGTTACAATGATCTTCACTTTAGAAATAATTATACATTGTGCAGTATTCACATTAACTCTTTCCCCGCCAAACACGGAAATTTCCGTTATTTGTGAGAAAACGCTTCCGGGCCAATAACAGAATTTTCCGGGTTTCCGTGTTTTCACTGTCAGGCGCTAGGGGGCGCTATTGCGCATCTTATGAATGAGTACTGAATCTCCTGATCAAAACGCACGTGAGGAAGACGCAGTGAAAGGAGCGATCACATGTAATCATATGCATATTAAAAATAACGTGATCATCCTCATTAAACAGCATATGAATCAAAACTGCCTAATGTTACTGAATGAAATGTGGACCCAGGATGAGCTACAGGACTGTGTAAGCATTAGGGGTGTTGATGGACTCGATCTACTCCATCTGTGTTTGATCATCGCTCTGAATCTGATCTGGATTCAGTCTTTCACAAAAATTTGATTTTCTCAGCTTTTTGTTCAAAATGTTGCTTTTTTTATGAAACCTACCCATATTCAAGTATTGATAAAAAAGGAATGCATGAAGCTAAAATAAAACGTTTTTTTTTTTTTTTTTTTTTTTTTTTAAAGAAGAGGGTCAGCTCTTTATTTTGATATATTGCTTGCTCAGATATTCATTTAACAAAATATTCTATGGGCTATTCAATTTTGGTGAAAATTGTCAAAAACCCTGGCGGTGGCTGGCAACTTTTTTTTAAACGCTGGCGGGGAAAGAGTTAATTAGGAACCTGTATCTTGTTCTTGGTAGTCATGTATGGAGAAAAAAAAGAACAAAAAGGTAATTACTGATTAGCTAATAGTGACCTACCACATTCAACTAAGTACTATTTAGCATGTATTATATTGAACTACTCACTTGTTCCTGTGTAGTTATTTATTAAGGATGGAACATTCTAAAGCGTAACCAAAATATGTAGGATAAAAAAAAAAAAAAAAAAAAAAAAATCAATATATGCAACATACCAAACAACTTGTATTATAAAATCAAACAACTTTGTCAACAACTCAACAATTCCACACCGGCCATGTCTGAATCAAGGAGAGGTGTCTTCTTACATCTAAACATACAGAGATATAGGGCTTAATTATTTGGCTCTCATTAAGATTTGGTCAAACAAAATCACATGTACATATTTGTATTTTAAAAAATTCATACATAATTACAATACAATTTACTATTAAATTATTCATTACAAATAAGCAGAGAATCACAATTAATCCTCCAAGTAGCAAATAATAAACTAAATTCACGAGTTTGTGTGCCCATATAATCTTAGTGAAAGTGGTAAACAGATTTGGCTTGCTGTCTGCTATAGAGGGGCTCGGAGAGGATATTCTACCCGAGCTCCGATTGCCCCCCTATAACAGGCAAATTGAATGAATAAAATAATGAATGAATGAGTCATTTATATAGCGCTTTCATATGTACTACTGTACACCCAAAGCGCTTTACACTCATGTCAGGGATCTCTCCTCAACCACCACCAATGTGGTGTACAAAAGGAGGAGCAGGGGAGGAGGAGGGATGCTTCAGGAACCAAAAAGGGGAAGAGGTAAGCTGCTGGTTTTATACCTTGGTATTAATTGAAAGATTAGATGGGCGTACTCCTCCCGAAATTACGTTTATTAACTTCACTTCACGAGTTTGTGTGCCCATATAATCTTAGTGAAAGTGGTAAACAGATTTGGCTTGCTGTCTGCTATAGAGGGGCTCGGAGAGGATATTCTACCCGAGCTCCGATTGCCCCCCAAAAACATAATGCAGAAATAGACAGCAAGCAAGAATCATGGAAATTTGAACAGCTCATGATTACGGGAGGAGTCTGCATAATTATTCCCGAAGACCCCCCAAAATTGTTAAATAGACTGAATGGAAGATGGCACTGTAGCAGTACTGAGGTAGGTAACTGCTGTGGCAGTTTATGAAAAAGGTGAGGGGTTGCAGCAGCATCAAGCAGAGCACTGCAGCAACTTTCTCGAATTGGCGAGGCACTGCAGCAGCATCAAGCAAAGCACTGCAGCAACTTTCTCGAATTGACAGGGCATTGCAGCAGCATCAAGCAAGGCGCTGCAGCAACATTCTCTAATTGACGGGGCACTGCAGCAGCATCAAGCAAAGCGCTGCAGCAGCATTCTCAAATTGGCGGGGGCACTGCAGCAGCAGTCTCAAAAATGGTGGGGGCACTGCAGCAGCTTTCCCAAATTGGCAGGGCACTGCAGCGGCAGTCTCAAATGGCGGGGCACTGCAGAAGCATCGAGCAAAGCACTGTGACAGCATTCTCAAACTGGCGGGGGCACTGCAGCTGCATTCTCAAAATGGCGGGGCACTGCAGCAGCATCGAGCAAAGCACTGTGACAGCATTCTCAAACTGGCGGGGCACTGCAGCAGCTTCAAGCAAAGCACTGCAGCAGCATCGAGCAAAGCACTGTGACAGCATTCTCAAACTGGCGGGGCACTGCAGCAGCTTCAAGCAAAGCACTGTAGCAGCATTCTCAAACTGGCGGGGAACTGCAGCAGCCTCCAGCATTCTCAAATTGGTGGGGCACTGCAGCAGCTTCAAGCAAAGCACTGCAGCAGCATTCTCAAACTGGCGGGGAACTGCAGCAGCCTCCAGCATTCTTAAATTGGCGGGGTACTGGGGCGGCAGTCTCAAAATGGTGTGGCACTGCAGCGGCAGTCTCAAAATGTCGGTGCAATGCAGCAGCATTGAGCAAAACACTGCAGCGGCAGTCTCAAGATGGCAGGGCACTGCGGCGGCAGTCTCAAGATGGCAGGGCACTGCAGCGGCAGTCTCAAGATGGCGGGGCACTGCAGCGGCAGTCTCAAGATGGCGGGGCACTGCAGCGGCAGTCTCAACATGGCAGGGCACTGCAGCGGCAGTCTCAAGATGGCAGGGCACTTGCAGCGGCAGTCTCGAATTGGCGGGGCACTGCAGCGGCAGTCTCGAATTGGCGGGGCACTGCAGCGGCAGTCTCAAATTGGCGGGCACTGCAGCGGCAGTCTCAAAATTGGCGGGGCACTGCAGCGGCAGTCTCAAATTGGCGGGGCACTGCAGCGGCAGTCTCAAAATGGCATGGCACTGCTGCGGCAGTCTCAAATTGGCAGGGCACTGTAGCAGCGGTCTCAAAATAGCGCGGGCACTGCAGCAGCAGTATCAAGCAAAGCATGGCAATGGCAGTCACAAATAACGAAGCACTGCAGTGGCAGTATCAAATTGAGAAGCACTACAACGGCTGCATCAAATTGGAGGAGCACTACAGTGGCAATATTAAATTGTGGAGCACTGGGCACTGCAGCGGCAGTATCAAGCAAAGGATTGCAGCGGATGTCACGGAATTAGCGAAGTACTGCAGTAGCAGCATCAAATGGGAGAAGCACTGCAGCATAAAATTGGCGCAGCACTGCAGTGGCAGAATCAAATTTGCGGAGCACTGCGGCATTGAACTGCGAAGCACTGCAGCGGCTGCATCAAATGGTGGAGCACTGCAGTGGCAGTATCAAAATTGTGGAGCACTGGAGGGGCAGCATCAAAAATGGAGGAGCAGTGCAGCGGCAGCATAAAATTGGAGGAGCATTGCAGCGGTGGTATCGAATTGCGGCTCACTGCAGCATCGAAAAGGAGGAGCACTGCAGTGGCAGCATCAAATAGGAGTAGCACAGCAGAGGCAGCATTAAATAGGAGGAACACTGCAGCGGCAGTATTAAATAGAAGGTGCACTGCAGTGGCAGTATTAAATAGGAGGTGCACTGCAGTGGCAGCATTTAAACTGGAGGAGAACTGCAGCATCAAATTGGTGGAGCACTGCAGCAGCGTCAAATTGCGGAACATCGCAGCAGCAGCATTAAAAGGAGGAGCCCTGGAGTGGCAGCATGAAACTGGAGGAGCACTGTAGCGGCAGCATCAAATAGAAGGAGCACTGCAGCGACAGTGTCAAAAGGAGGAGCACTGTAGCATCAAAATAGGAGGAACACTGCAGCGGCAGCATCAAATAGGAGGAGAACTGCAGTGGCAGAAACAAAATAGCAGAAAACTGCAGCATCAATATAAGAGGAGAACTGCATTGCAGTGTAAAAGTGGCGGAGCACTTTAGCATCAAAATAGGAGGAACACTGCAGCGGGCAGCATAAATAGGAGGAGAACTGAAGTGGCAGAATCAAATAGGAGGAAAACTGCAGCATCAAATAGGAGGAGAACTGCAGTGGCAGTATTAAACTGGAGGAGCACTGCAGCAGCAGCATTAAAAGGGGGGAGCCCTGCAAGTGGCAGCATTAAACTGGAAGAGCACTATAGCGGCAGCATCAAATAAGAGGAGCACTGCAGCGGCAGTGTCAAAGTGGCGGAGCACTGTAGCATCAAAATAGGAGGAGCACTGCAGCGGCTGCATCAAACTGGAGTAGCACGCAGCGACAGCATCAAATAGGAGGAGCACTGCAGCAGCGGCAAAATGACAGATCACTGCAGTGGCAGCATTAAATAGTAGGGGCACTGCAGTGGCAGCATCAAAGTGGAGGAGCACTGCAGTGGCAGCATCAAAATTACGGAGCACTGCAGTGGCAGGATAAAATAGTAGGAGCACTGCAGTGGCAGCATTAAATATTAAGGGCACTGCAGTGGCAGCATTAAACTGGAGGAGCACTGTAGCATCAAAATAGGAGGAGCACTGCAGAGGCAGCATCAAATAGGAGGAGAACTGCAGTGGCAGTATCAAATAGGAGGAGCACTGCAGCAGCAGCATTAAACTGGAGGAGCAATGCAGCGGCAGCGTCAAAATTGACGGATCACTGCAGTGGCAGCATTAAATAGTAGGGGCACTGCAGTGGCAGCATCAAACTGGAGGAGCACTGCAGTGGCAGCATCAAATAAGAGGAGCACTGCAGAGGCAGCATTAAAATAGTAGGAGCACTGCAGTGGCAGCATCAAAATGACAGAGCACTGCAGTGGCAGCATTAAATAATAATAATGGGCACTGCAGTGGCAGCATTAAACTGGAGGAGCACTGTAGTGGCAAGCGAAGCCCTGGAGCATCAAGCAGGGACTGTGGCATTAAGTGAAGGACTACAATGGTGATATCTAGTAAATCCAAATACTGCAGCAGCAGTATCAAATCAAGCGAAGATGGCTTGTTTGATGAGGCTGAGGTCCGAACAAAGTAAAATCGAAAGGCCTCTGAGGACCACCAACCCAATAGTTTAATTGATGGTGTGGCAGTCTTTTTTGGCCTGCGGTGGTGTCTGCTCCATTGCGGAAGAAGTGAGGTGAATATAAGTAAGCCTAATTACCAGAGTGGGTGGGGATCTGCTGAAGCTTTTTAATGAACTTCACTGCCTGGTGACAGGAAGGTTGTTCTCATCAGAAAACAGCGGGTCGAGAAGTGAGGAGATCAGCACCTCCCTGTGGCAAGGGAGAAGGAAAGATATTGATATTGCTGGATGGGTGTCGGGAGATTGAAGATAGGAATAAAAAGGCAGTTTTTTAAATTGATCCGTTTATTGCTTTTGATGAGGAAACGGATGGTGTTCTTGTTTAAAACTTAGAGATCATAGATGGTCGGATGGATGGTTGTAGATTAGAAATTTAAAGCAGCCGAGATAGACTTTGATGGTACTAGATTGGGTGGACATCTCGTATGACATCAAAAATTGAAAAAGAGGGAGAATTTGGGAAAACAAGTTGGTTGTAGGAATTATTTGAAAAAGCTCTCCAAGTTGTCCAGTAGGATTGCAATGCTGGGGTTGGAACGGTGTCCACCTTCGGGCTAATGCTCTTAATATTTATGCCAAAATCTGGGAAATATAGAAATTAAGATAAAAACTCCACTCTTCTCCTGAAAAAGTCTGCTGGTTCCTCAGTGACAACTTTTATAGCGTCAAACAACTAACTAAGCTAAACTTATTTAAAACAAATACTTGAAAATCATAGTGATAAAACTGCCTTAAAGGACAGGAAACATCTTGGAAAATATAAAGTGTAATTTGATTGTTTAGTTCAACTCGTATCCATTAGAAACCATGGAGGGGCGGGGCTTATGAGCTATACTGGGACCAACCACCTGGGGTGATTGAGGCGCGGAGGCTTGGTGGAGACAGGTGATGGATCCATAGCAATGATGTAGTAGGAACTGTAAGAGCAATGCAGCTGAGAAGGAGGCAATAAACTGTAGAGGAAGCAGAAGCTGGATGGAATAAGGTTGGAGAATAGAAAGCTTGGGGAGCAACCCCATGCTTGGATCGGCTCCAATGGCGGCGGAGAAAAGAAAAGAGAGGGAGGGGCATGACCATCTGCGGAGGCAGCCTCACGCTTTGGGTCTGCACCTATAGCAGAGGAGAAATTAAGGCAGAGAAGAAATTAAAGGGGGGGAGGGCAGGACCGTTTGCGGAGGCAGCCTCACGCTTTGGGTCTGCACCTATAGCAGAGGAGAAATTAAGAGGGGGGAGGGCAGGACCGTTTGCGGAGGCAGCCTCACGCTTTGGGTCTGCACCTATAGCAGAGGAGAAATTAAGGGGGGGGGGGGGGGGGGGGCAGGACCGTTTGCGGAGGCAGCCTCACGCTTTGGGTCTGCACCTATAGCAGAGAAGAAATTAAAGGGGGGGGGGGGCAGGACCGTTTGCGGAGGCAGCCTCACGCTTTGGGTCTGCACCTATAGCAGAGAAGAAATTAAGGGAGGGGGGGCAGGACCGTTTGCGGAGGCAGCCTCACGCTTTGGGCCTGCTCCAATAGCAGAGGAGAAATGTATTATATAGCTTTTCTTGATTTAACAGAGAATAAAAGCCAGAAAGCACAGAAATAAAGGAAGCGTGGAAAGAAGAACAGAAGAAGCTATACTTACCTGTGGGAGGGTGAAAGGTAACAGTCGAAGAGGCCGTGGAACTATTGCGAGCAGACGCGGAACTAATGTCTGCGGCCGCGATAGTGCCGGCCGAATTAAGGGGCGGACGTGAAAGCGTCGGCAGCTGCGGCTGCCGGCTGAAACTGAAACTGAAACGGACCGTATAGATCGTGCAGTTGTTTGTGTTGTTGTTTGCGTGTTGCTGCGAGAACGCTGAATGCGGCGTGAGAGTGAGAGTTTTTGGTGAAAACACACGAGCAGATCGTGAAGTTGCGCTTTGAATTCCTCTGGGTGAAATGGAAAACCCGCGCTGGATAACGCTTGCCTGAGCGCGCTGACGGACCATTTCTCAGCAGGAGGTACGAGGCTTAACGTTACTGCTGAAGAGGATGATGTTGATGATGATGAAGGCCTCGATGCATCACGATGAGGATCGACCGAGCCCCGTGATGATTCTAGATGGAAGAAGAGAGAGGTTTTCTTGAGCGAGGTGTTATATGGAGCGGAGAGACCGGCGGTCTGGAGATCAACAGGTGAAATGAGCAGCGCAGCCAGTCAAGCAGAGTTGGGCAGGCCAAATGCTTCAGGAACCAAAAAGGGGAAGAGGTAAGCTGCTGGTTTTATACCTTGGTATTAATTGAAAGATTAGATGGGCGTACTCCTCCCGAAATTACGTTTATTAACTTCACAACAATTTCTAGAACGAAACTGAGTGAACGTAAAATATCTGTGGAACTAGTTACTAAATAATAATTCGTTGAAAGCACTAGAAATGTTTTACAGTGTATCACCATGGAATCTGTTTCACCGTTTCTATCACTCCATTTGCAGCATTTCTCACAGGTAGTGTCAGATGAGGAAACCCACCATAATTTTACAAATACTACTGTAGTTGTTTAATTTAGTTGTTGTAGTTGTTGAGTGTTTTAGGCAATAATAGGGATGTACATAATAGTTATTTAGACCTCAAGCATATATACACAAACAAAGCACCTATTTGACAATTTGTTTTGACGTTTTTAGAGATGTAAGCTCCAGGCCATCAACGGCAATCCAGTCCTCATGTACCTGCCGAGAACAGCTTAATCTTGCCCAGTCCTTC